>NC_092261.1:6189498-6489498 GCF_036320965.1 Panulirus ornatus
TTCCCCCAAGTTACGCGGTCTGAAATGAAATGCAGGATCTATATTGACGGCTTTTGCACTCCCGCACACGAGACGCGTTACGAAAGTCTGAACTGCACGTACGTGTGGATACGTGATGAGGTCATCCAGGTGTGTAGGATGGTAGTGCAGGGGTACGGAAACCCTCCAGGATGAATGACAGACTTGCGTTTTGCTTCGAAGATCCACCTTTGATTCACGAGACGCCCATGATGAAATTCTAGCAACGTTCAACAACAGAGACTCATATTTGAAGAAGGCAGCAACGGCTGTGCAGTGGTATTCACTCAGCTTCCTGAGCAAGACAGTGCGATGCTTCGTACACAACGTTACCACCCCAGGCCAAAGGCCAGGGCCATTATACCCTCGGATGATCAAGGGTGGTACGAACACATTCAAAAGGTTGGAGCCCGAGCATGATACCTCACAGTGCAACAGTTGTTAATTAACAGGGAGATTTAGTCTGATGATTTGGGTAATTAATCTCACAGTCTAGGAAAAAAAAATCTGCATATTGTCTGCACACCTGAAATTAATGAGGTCTGTTTTCAACTCGTGTTAAAAGAACTCAACTTTTCCATTTCCTGTCTGCAGGAGGTGCGCCCGGCTGGTGTACAACACTCAACACTGTGAATCATTGTTTAGTGAGCTACATGATGAATAATATGACGCTTGTGATGGAGATGAAAAACTGCCGTGTGTATAAACAGGATGACCAGCTCATTCAAAGGTTGCTGGGGTTAGGTCAGTATAGACCTCGTGATGATGAGAGAGGAGTAATGTCAATTACGTGCTGGGTGATACTCAGGAAACGACATTATAAGCCAGAAGGAGATTGACAGTGAATATTCCTCATAAGATCAGGTGATGTAGACAGTCTCCTGCAGAAGGAGTGGGTATCCTGCGTCAACATGACGTCATCCCCCCAGCATCAGGTCCATCACGGTAATCAGTCACCTGTTGTTCTCACGGTGTTTCGTTATCTCAGCGACGCTGCGTTGATCTCAGGGTCAGGGGAGGTGTGAACCTTCGACACCTTGATGAAGACGACTTGATTCCTTAAGCGCGTCGGTCGACTCGAACCCCCATGAGCACATCTCAACGAGGACTTAATCCCTTGATGAGTACAGCGACCTGACCCTTCCAGTACGAGTGTGATAACTTGACCCCTTGATTACGGAGACGAATCAACTCTTCGAATACCACCCGACTTTACCCGTCGAATACTGTGACTTACAGACCCCTTGAATGCAGTGACGTACCCCTGAAGGACGATGACTGCAGTAATCGTCGTGTTAAGGAGCCTAATGCATCGTAACTCAGGTGTCTTAAGTCATCGTTGTAACAGGGATTTAGGTAGTCGTACTCAATGCATCATAATTCAGGGTCTTAAGTCGTACTCAAGGAGTTAAGCCGTTGCAGCTAAGCGGAGTTGGATACATATATTGTACGTGTCTTTCTTGAGACATTAACAACATGTAACAAAGGTCACGTTTGATCCTCAGCTTAGACACGTTAATTACTGACTAGGATTGCTTGTCTGCTGCAGCAGATCCCAACAGCTTTTATCAGACCAATCAGAGGGTAATTGATCATGTCAGCTTAACTGCGCTTAGGAAATATCCGCCTATGATCTTCAGCGTTGGTGTGAGCCAAACGAATGACGTCAAAGGATAAGCTTGTAAAAAGCTGAAGTATAAGGTACGGCGATTTTGAGAACGTCCGCCAGAGGTCTACTCTGTGTGGCAAGGTATGATTGATGATATCAGACGAGATCACGTGAATGATCCATTCTTAGACATCTCTGTAGAAGTGATTGTGATCATATGATGATGACAATGATAATAGGCCGGGAACAGGACGTACTGATCTTATGTTGTATGAGCATCAATATTCAGATGCGTAATATTTGTAAGGGGTAATACGAACACAAGCTGTGGTCTCCGTTCTTTGTTTATGGCATTCACCTTCACCAGCCCTTCAGCAAATAGCTACAAATATATAAACATTTTTCTCGGAGACTACGAACTTCGTGATGTCCTGATGCATTGTTGATAGCGTTCGGAGTCTCCCCAGACGAAAGCTCTGGTATTTCTTGAGAACAAGATCAGAGGAATCTCTTTCGAGAGATATTTGATACTTCATATGTATCTTTGCCATTCTCTTTTGATTTTTACACATTTCCTCGTCGATTGAGTTCTCGCTCTTCTTATGATTACATAACAATCAAGCTCTACGAAAGCGTCCTACGTCCTTACAGATATTAGCCTGAAGTTGTGGATTGATCTCAGAAATCCACTTACTCTCTTCAGAAGATAGGTAGAATGGATTTCATCCTTGCGTGAATAGGTAAGATCATAATAGGTACCGAAACCCACGTTGGTGACCAGTATGGAGTGTGTTGATACAGGAAAGAAGACTGAATGTTTCTCCGTGTCATCCTAACTAGGGCTATGTGAAGTTGTGATGTTTTTATGTGGTACCATCTACATCCTACATGCATTGTCAAGGCATAGGTTGTGACGCAGCAAAAGTAACAACGTGTCAAAACGTCATGTATGAAAACAAGGCAAGAGAAAAGGCTGAAAAAAAAAAACAGGAAAATGAAACACAAGTTCCTAAGCGCACTTTCGTGTGATGATAACATCGTCAGAGGAGATACGAGAATGAGATAGAAGACCAAGAATAGTCAGTTGATATAAAGGAAGAGACGTAGCTGAGACGACTCTTGCAATATATATATATATATATATATATATATATATATATATATATATATATATATATATATATATATTCGAACAAACTTTGTAATACAAAAGAACATAGAGAGATTAACCCCGACTTCCAGGCTATAGGTGTACTATAGTCCGGCCTTTACGCCAGATAGTGAGGGTGTTAGATGGATCTACTGTGATCCAGCGGGATCGGAGAAGCAATCGGATCTTGTACGTTGCATTGTGGCGGCTCGGGACACCAAAAGGTTTGGTCTGTGCCGGAGGCGATTAGATGGCACTTCTCTTGACGGGAAATGAATTTTACATATACTCGTTTGATTCCTTGATAGAATGAGGATTTAGATTTTGATAGAATTAGGATTTAGGTTCAACTCGCAACAAATTGAACACGCCTGTAAACAACTTAGAAGTCAGGAAAAGTACAAACAGCGAACGGGAATGGCTATTAAGGTGGTGCGTTTTGTTCGTTTTAATGGCACTTTGTTTGACTTACGAAGGTGTTTCACACCCTCCAGTATATCTGGCTTAGGCCGCAGCCCTTCCGTAAGACGTGAATGTGGGTTAGAACTTATATAAATCAGACAGTATCTTTACTGCACCAGCAGACAGGGGAAAGCCGTGAAAAAGACCACCTCTGAATAACCTGATGACAGCTCTCTGAGTGGTAGACACCAGCGCTCCATTCCTAACGAGCAGCAGGAGTGCATGTTTCATTTGTAGACAGCGAGTCAACTCCAGATTGCAAAAAGGGTATTGCAATTGGAAGCCAGCGGGGTCAGGGGTAGATTTTACTACATTCTGTTTCATATTTACCCATCATGCCAGCGAAACTGTATTTCACCGCTGGCTGTGTTCCTCACTAACTGTTCCCATCGATAACTGTGTTCCTATCTTGGAAGATTCTTCGCTGACAGCGTTCCCCGATGACTGTGTTCCTTGCTTTGCTAACTATCTTCCTCGCTAACTGTCTTCTTCGCCAACTTTCTTGGTTTACTGTGTTCCCGTCATTCTCTGACATTTGTACAATAACACAGGTATGTTTACCTTCAGAACGTGGTGGGTTGCAATATACAGATGATGTAGATTTTTGCTGTACTTTGTGAATGATTGAAATGTTGGAGGAGTGAGGCATCACTTAGCGCAAATTGCTTTAACCAACTTGTTTGAAAGGTAAAAAGGGTTAATCGCAACGTACTGTACACTTTACCTCCGAGAGAATATACATTTTTTTTTTTTTTTTTGAGACCATTAATGTTCCAGAGCCGTAGACCGACATACATGGGTACGTGGAAAAGCCAGTGAGGAGAGGGAGGTAAGGTGACTGGATCTCATCCCCTGTGTCAACTTATGGAATGAATCGACGGAACATCATTGTGTGTTGGGCACTGGAACACGGCTAGGTGGAAGTTTTAGACTTTATAGAAATGCGTTTTCTATCAAATGTAATTTTGTCACTAAACCCAAACTTGTTGTGAGGGATGAGTCATGCACAGCCAGGCAGACAGTACTGACCATCTGTTGAACACTATTGGTTGCTTTATATTCATTATCTATAGTGAACATTAGATATGTCATTATATTACGAAGACAAGATGATTAGCAACAGAAAAGCCATGGAACGTTACGAATAATGATCACAAAGGCAGTGATTATTATAGTTGATGTAAACGAGGAATTATACAAGCAAAAAGGACAAACGTTTATACAAACGTTTCAGCCAAGTGACTGCATTTACAACAGCGTTTGCGTTTAAGTGGAATAACCAGTTTCAGTTGTTCAGGATACAGAACATATTCCACAGAACTCACAGTTAGAAATATTCCCGGATCATTTTAGGAAACACACACACACACACACACACACACACACACACACACACACAACACAACGCAACACAACACAACACAACACACAACACAACACAACACACACACAGGCAAAGGTCTATCATGGCCAAGAACTGGGAGCCCCAGAGTGCACAGCTCGCCCCGTACTGTACAACAAATAGGCCGTTAAACATAGCTACTCATGTGTGTTCTCGCCCTACAGGTGGAGAGAGAGAGAGAGGGAGAGAGGCGTATAGGAAAGCAGATAGGGGAAAAAAAAAAAAAAGAAAGAGGAAGATAAACCCTTGGCTACTGACGGCTGGCTAGATTGATGGCGTCTTTATATAGGTCGTGGGGGGTGGGGGGACTAGATTGGTCTGGTTTTGCTGGCTGGGCCGGCGAAGTGTGCCTCAAATTTATGACCAGCTAATCAATAGCCATTGTGTTATAAACTAGGAAACATGGTCGGGAGAAAGGAGTTATGAAAAGGCGATTTATACATAATTTGGCGGGAATTTCACACAATAGAGCGTTTTGTTAGGAAGTTAGGATGAAAAATTGAATGGAGGATCGAGCCAGGGAGAATGAACCGACCCACTTCGGGTTGGAAACCGACGTTACAATAGCGGGATCTTGTACTGGACCAGGTTTCATTGTGGTGGCGATGGTGGTTAACCAGATTTAGGAGGTTATTTTCGCCGCATTAGACTTGGTCGAACGGGACCTCCGGATTGCATTCATAGGGTGACGAATGACGTGCCCAGCTTGGGAGAATGCTGGAACGTGATACCATGTGACGCCCAAGAATTAGATATTCCGAAAATAACGTCAGTAAGAACAAGGTTGATTGAAACGTTTTGCCTTGTTGTGTGTGTGTGATGTATTCCTCTGTTGACCGTGAGAGAAACATATGTCAAGACTTGTGTAGGTGCAGAATGCCGTAATAGCATTGTTACTGTCTTCTGACATACCGGGGATGCGTTCATTGTTGCGTCATGATTTGATCAGCCATATCATCTAGAATTTGGTTGACTCTTGACATTCTTTTTGTGTACAAGCAATTTAGTGCTTCAGTGCTTTTGTTCTGAATTCTTTTTTTTTTCTCAAAGATAAAAGTCTTAGAATCTCCTCGTTGAGAAGCTGAGCATATACCATTCAGATAAGGTGAAATGATATTGATCGAAGAATAATGAAATTGGATCAGTCGATGAATCCCACTGGTAAACTGATTATATTGTGAAACACACACACACACACACACACACACACACACACACACACACACACAGTCTTTTCGTTCTTCTTTGATGCCGCTTGAGGTACAGAATCCTCAAGCTTGTATGGTTGGCCATGACCCCGGGGTACATCTCTGTATTTGCCGACTTCGTCGTATTCCCACCCGCAGTCCTCGGGACTGCAATCTCATTTTGGACTGTGGCTTGTAGTAAAAGGTCATAACAGCCTTACAGTTATGCCTATCAGGCGATGATGGATATGACACGGCGGGACGTAACACCTCGTACACTTGTATCAGGACCCCCGAGATCTCCGCTTTTCCAGCGGAAGGTTTTGCTTTCCCGGAATTGCATTTTCCCTCGCGGTAAATGTGATTCCTCAGCCCTGGCGTTTTGGGGTGTGAGTCTTCGCTCCGACATCCACACAACACACACACAGGAAGATTTCTGTAAGACGTATAGTTCGTGTTGGGAGGATTAAGTTCACGGAAGGTAGTCACAGAGTTAACTATTTAGTCCCTCAATGTTCATCTGAGAAGCTATCGGTGTAGCTACGAGTCTGTGGTTCACGTAGTTTGTAGTTTTAAGTTTGGGAAATGTTTTGGTAAGTAATGAAGGCTTTAAAGCTTTCTTAAAATGGCCTTTCGTTATAGGCTCTGAGAATCGGTGGTAAAGGACAATTAATCAGCTGAAACTGAAGTTTCTTATACGGAAAGAAACAATGTATATATAGAAAAAAAACATTATATACACATAACTCATTCCTGATATGTTTTTGTCCGAAGACAAAAACATACATGTCTTGTGGAAAATCCAAGTATATTGGTGGGCAAAAAGTGAATAGTTCATTGTTTTCAGACATACCTGGACAAACGTGAGAGAGTCAAGAAGTTTGCCTGGGAACTTATCCATTTAGGCCAGCAAACGTGTATGAGATGAATGACTCGCCCAAAACTCCAACGCAAACCTCTGGATGGGGGAGGGAGGACGTACACAATATTCTTCTGAGGAAAGAAAGTCGCCACGAAAAGTCCATTAGGAATGAGAGGATGGGGGCACGTGGAACCCCCTTAGTCCAGAACTTTCAAGGGTCTGACCTCAAGGATTCTCTCTCTCTCTCTCTCTCTCTCTCTCTCTCTCTCTCTCTCTCTCTCTCTCTCTCTCTCTCTCTCTCTCTCTCTCTCCATTTGACAAGGAAAACTCAGGAAAAGAGACAGAATCAACACAGAAAGAAGGAAGGTTTTCTGTATTCATCTTGAATACATTAAAAAAGAAATTGCATTTGAAATCAGAAATACCACGTGAGATTATACGTAACGTAAACTAGAAAAGAAATTCGACTTGTTTATTTCCCACAGGAGTACATCAATACTGCATTGGTCAGTGTTGCTGACTCCTCCTAGGCATCGAACTCGTGCCAGTGGACTAGAACGCACCATCGCTAACCGCCACACCATTTAGGTCATAGAGAACCAGATATAAAACTTCAATTTTCTTTTGTTAGTTTTGTGCAATCTGGTTTATATCAAGTGGGGAAAGAGAATGAATTTCAAAAGCAAACATGAAAGGCCACTCTTGCTCCAGGTGGGCTAACAGCAGAGCAAAGCGACGCGCAGGGAAGTTCGCCTCTGCCACAAACAGCAACAGCTCGCCCGCCGCTCCCTCGGCTCCTGCAACACAAAAGATTAATTTACGGAAATTACGTTTTCATCGTCCATTCATCCTGATTTGCTGTAGACTGTAAGAATATGCTTTTGAGTGTGTGTGTGAGAGAGAAATGAAGCGAGAGAAAGAAAAGAAAGAAGTATTGTTAGTATCAGCTCACGTCTAGTGGTGTCCGTTGAAGTTGGCTGCAGTTGGTTCTGTCTGCACTGATCCCAGTCTCTGTATTTCCACATCAACAGAATTATGACAGAAAACGTTTCACCCGTTTACATGATTCGTTTCGTGTAGGGTCGGCCTCTCTTATTCATTTCTACATCTTGTTGTCTCGTGATATGATTATTTCTCAGTTTTCTTTACTCCTCTCCCCACATACATGGACAAGGGCGAATCATCCAGATCGTATTAAGCGCCATGCTGGTAAAAAAATGATGATGACTGTTGTCATTGTTATGATCATTGAATGGGAGCAGCGATGATGACAAGCTTAGAGCTAGGGGCAACGAAGAGGTAATATAAGAAAAAAGAAAGGTACAGGAACGAGGAAATCTGCAGCCTGGATGTGAGTGGAGCTAACAGATGGGCCACAGCGTTGCTCAGGGGGTCGTCGTGTAACACAACCAGTGGAAGGGAACTGTCATTCATAGCAAGAAGTTCACACACCAAGAGTTCGGATGACCCTTGACCTAAAAATGCAGTTATTATACTGATGAACAATACTCATAACCATGCGTCGAGGTAGAATGTCCACTTCCACACATGTAAAGACAATGAGTAAAAAATTTTCCAAAATTATCTGTTCTCCGGAATGAAGCCACAGTGTATGCCTACAAGCTGATGATTTACGTAACCCAAGTAAGAGTACCAACTGCATTTGAAATTGCTTGCGGGTTAACCCCAGGAACTTATCGCTCCTTTGAATGTAAGGGGACACACACACACACACACACAATATATATATATATATATATATATATATATATATATATATATATATATATATATATTGTGTGTGTGTGTGTGTGTCCCCTTACATTCAAAGGACCGATATATATATATATATATATATATATATATATATATATATATATATATATATATATATGTATATGTATATATATATATATATATATATATATATATATATATATATATATATATATATATTATGTGTGTGTTTGTATGTGAGGCTATGCCTCCACGTTCATGTGGCTTTGTGTCATGTTTCAAACAATATTTCCTCTCACAAAAAACTCCAATCCAGGAATCTGCCGCACCATCAAAAATAGTATCGCCTAGTTAGATTACCACTCGTGCACGGCTAACGAGAACCTCACACTGAAAAATATATACAAAAAAAATCTTTTGAAACAATAAACAAAAATTCTTTTCCATCATGAACACTCGAACGTGCTCTGAATTAGGGATTGGACATGGCCACTAGCTAGGGGACTGGGCCTCGCCACTAACTAGGCCAGTGAACGTCGCCGCCAGCTAGGGCATTGGACCTCGCCACTAATCACGTCTGCCACTGACTGCGGGACTGGGAAGGAGGAACATCACATACTGAGTGAAAATTGGCGTAATTTGCAGTTCGGTTTACAATGGAATTATGCCAAGTGGCCCAGAGTGTGAGTCCTTAATGGTACTGTAACGTGATATGATGAAGGGAGGTGGTGGTGGTGTGGTGGAGAGGAGAGGACAGCGATGGTGTGTAGAACAATAGTCATGTGGTGAAGAGATGGAAAGTGCAAGTGTGGTAAGAGGTGACGCCGACGATGTGGTTAGGAAGATGAATATGGTGGTATAAGGACAGACGAGGGAGCACCTTTACTGTGGTGGCAAGAAGAGTTGTAGTGTGTTTTTGAAGGGTAGGATTTTGAATCTATTTATATAACACTTGTTTGTAGGATGGTTTACGGAAGTTGTTTTGGAGGAATTGAGGACTGGTATCACCGTGGGATGGAGGGAAGAGGAGGAGGTCTCCTTCCCTCCTCGCCAAACTCCTCCCAGTCCTCATTTTTGCCACCGTCTGAGCCAGGCTGGCGAGGAGACGACTCCTGCAGGAGATATAAGAGTGACATCTCGGCCTCCGTCGCCTTGTGCCCTGATTGCGGGAGACGAATGTTAGTGATCATGAGTTCGACAGTCAGGACTTGAGGACGCTGAATAGATGTGGAGGCGAATATAACCTTGCTCAAAACCACGGAGGAGCCGTAGACGCAAGGCCACGGTTAGATATGAACGGTAATTTGAGTGAGTAACTAAAGAGTGTAGATACAAAGACGAACCTCCTCACACTTTGTGATCCGGAATGCATCCGTGTCCCAACCCTCCGAAGTTGCACGTTAGTAACCCACCTGCACACCACCTAGTGTACAGCCTTATACCTACGCAACTCAGTCTAACACAGCAAGTCACTCTGAACCCGACTGAATCTATGCGACACAAGGAGTTATATGCAGAATTGATATCCCAGCTTTCCATTCACATGGAACCGTACACATCTTCTGTTCGACTCCCTGCTGGGATGGCAAGCATCCCACACGGTGTGGACTGCCCTCGCGTACCGGTGGTAGTGGTGCGGTGCACCAGTGGTGGTTGTGGCAACCGATGGCAGGTAGTGGACCGGCGGAAGAATGTGTGTGTGTGTGTGTGTGTGTGTGTATGTGTGTGTGAGGGAGGGAGGGGGTTGACCTACGTAGACGCGTGAGGAGTTGCATGAGGGAGTGACAGCGGCGACATGGCTGCGCAGACTCAGATTTACGTCGGTGGATGTGAGTGACGACAATCTCTCTCTCTCTCTCTCTCTCTCTCTCTCTCTCTCTCTCTCTCTCTCTCTCTCTCTCTCTCTCTCTCTCTCTCTCTCTCTCTCATTTTTCGTACCAGTTCTGACCTCGACGAGGACTTTTCTCTTCCAGTCTGGTGGAGACACACGTATATAAAAAAAAAAAAATTAAAAAAAACCGCTGATGTGTTGTTTAAAATTCATGTTGTTTATTGTATGGGCGTGGGTGTCGTCGTCCACCTCGGAGTTATATATGCATACATTTCTCATCAAAAGATTGGCGGAGATACAGCTGGATTTCATTATCTGAAGACCTCCAGTGATGCAAGTGAGCATGATTAAGTCTCGTTTTTGTAAACTGCCCTTGATTTACACATGAATGGAAATCAGCTTAAAGAGATTTACGTTCCACGGACGTTAAACAGCTCTTGAAATTTACAGAGAACAGACGGATAACAGTTCTTTAAGTTTGCAGAGAACAGATGGACAATAGTTCTTGAAATTTACTGAGCACAGATGGACAATAGTTTTTGAAATTTGCAGAGCGCTGATGTAAAACAGCTCTTGAGATTTACAGAGAACTGATGTCACCAGCTGGACATGGAAAATTCCCTTGTATGTTGCCGACCGTCGCTTGAGGGAGCATCTGCATAGTAATGCGAGGAAATTATCAAAGATCCATCCAAGAGGTTTTCATGCTCATTTACATAATGTGGCGGGATGTGGCCCGATCCATAAGCCCCTCCACCTGTCTCGGATGATGGCCAAGATTGTTAAAATGGGGGAGAAAAATGGGTTGAAATTATACCCCAGACGATGCCTCTTAATAATAATAATAATGGTAATAATGATAATAATAATGATAATGATAATAATAATGATAATGATAATGATAATTATTATTATTGTTATTATTATTATTATTATTATTATCATTATTATTATTATTATTATTATTATTATTATTATTATTGTTGTTATTATCATTATTATTATTATATGAGTATCAGTTATCTGGAACACCTTCACTGAGAAATCTCTACTTGCTCGTTCATAAAGCGAAGGTGTTTAAGCAGTAGAAAGGGACACTGAAAACCCCACCATATATGCGACGAGGCTTCGCATCGACCACTTCCCATGTTCCGAAGAAGAAGAGGTCCTTGCCAAGGCTCGGGATCATTCAGAACGGTCGCCCCCCGAAACCCATTATGAATGATCAGCTTCATCTAAGTAGTCCCGTATTATCATCATAAGGTCCGCCAAGTTTGGGTCTGATGTACTGCTCAGTTTTGGAGGAAAGTATCATCCGAAAATTATGGAAGGTTCGAGAAAGCGTCTCTTTTAGTCACGACCTCTGCGAGTCGCGTTCGCTCCAGATCAGATCCCATTCCTCTGCGGTCCTTCCTTTTCTACCAGTGGGTCAAACTTCGTCACGATCTGCTGAGCGACCACCGGGAAAATCGTGGGTAAGGAGCGGTATTAAGACAATGAGAACACTAGGGAAGTAGCCACCTTGGCTTGGCATTATGTTGATGGCAATAACGAAAAGATCTTATAAGCCATCAAGATAATACACACAGAACAATACACTCTCAGATTCATAGTACAATTAAGACCCTGAGTTAGTGGATTCTCGGGAGGGGATTAAACCGTATCTCTTATGATAGTAAGTTTAAGCTTCAGGCTTAAGCGAACTCTCGTTAAGGAAGAGGATTACAACCAGAGGTCAGATTACTCCCGGTTACTTTACTGCCATGAATATTTACGCCTGATCTTCTACCCAGGAGAATATGTAGAGAGAATCTTCGGTGATGCTGTTCTTAAAGTTCGACTCCAGAAGGCTGTGGGTGCTGTAGCGATCGTCATAGAACACAACAACATTTAAGAACACAATGAACAAGGCGACCCACAAATTACTGCGAGGTTCTGGTTGGATTACGAAACGATATATTTATAATTTTTTGCGCCCGGACTTGAAGCTAAAGATGGTGCCACGCCAGGCCTGGTACCCTTGCGATTGGTTCCAGTTGAACGTAGAGAAGCCTAATGGATCCCCGTGAGTGAGAGGTCTTCATGTTTTGGAACATGAGACGTTCCTGCAGTTCCTGTAACATTACTGTGACTCGACATTGTGGTGTTAGGTTTAGATTGTCCTGCAAGCTTTCTGTTCTGTTGAACTTGATGATGAAAAGAATGAAACCTTTTTCCCTTTGATGCCATGTAAGCAGATTCAGATGTGTGTAGGTAGTTTGCTTATGATCGAGAAAAGTAAAGCCTTCGATCATAGCACATGAAAGTTGAACGATGTGAGTCACTGTTATGCAATAGTGCTTATAACTAGCCGTTGGGAGGAACCCGTGAGTGTCGTGATGGTGTAGAACCGTGAGTTTACAGGCCACGGAAACTCGGAAATATCACAAGACGTCCCATTTTAATCTGCAACCATAACAGGCAGCAGCATACAGGGTGTAACAGCTAAGTGGGAGCAGAGAGCGAGCTAAGAAAGTCGCGTCTGAGTACCACTGTAAGATGCATCAGGTAGGAGGAACCGTAGACCGTAGACCGTGTATCGAATCATAGACCGAGTCACGTCCGACCCACTGTAAGGCGAAGCAGTACGAAGGACGCTGCAGGTGACCAGTACAACAAGCAAGGCTCACTGTCCGGCAGACTGCCCCACACGGGGCCACTTACCTTCTCCACCTTATTTGCTGAGCGTGTGCTGAGCCTGGCTGTTACTGGAACAGAGCCAACAGGTCTGTGACCTTGTCTTGGAATATTATGGTCGGCTGAACACGGGGCAGCGCTGCGGATAGGTTAGGATCTTTGGGATTCAATTCAGTGTGGAGTGACTGGAACCTGGCCAGGGGACACACACAGGCCAGTAGTAGGATGGCCTTTCCTGGGTAATTGACCCGAAATGCTCCGAGGCAGAAGAGATCGTCTCCCTCTACACTCGGTATAGCGGACATATGGCACGAGAGTCGCCTTCACAACTCTCTGTAGCGGTTCTGACTCTTTTTTTTTATCTATTGCCTCAGACTCGAGTGGTCCTCTCCAGGTCCTTCCGTAACGGAGTTTCCTCACCGCTGAAATTACTTACCACACAAGAACGGACACAGAGGAGGCTTAAGACTTTTAATTTTTGATCTGTCTAAAAAGTTGATGCATTTATAACATCTTTACAACGGGTGTTTCTTTTTTTTTTTTTTTGTTCTCTTTCGTGATACCGCGTACACCATCAAGTTAATGTCTATCTTATTCTTTTTTCTATTTCCATGGCAATGTTGTGTTTGAGGTGTACTTGGCTGAAGCTTTAAGCAAAAGGTTGAAGTATTACCTTACTCTCACCAGCCCACATGGGTAAGGTTTGCAACATGGGCTCTATGTTTGGTCTTGCACAGTAGCCAGAGCACACTTGACCTACTTACCGTGGCAACTATCATACGAAAATCACACACTCTCATAGTGGCACCTATCATACTCAATTTCCTTCACGTGTGGTGATATATATATATATATATATATATATATATATATATATATATATATATATATATATATATATATATATATCACGCCATTTGGTAAACATGTTTACCAAATGGCGTCCTAGCTTCGTCTTTTCGATGTATATCAACTGACTTATATTTCAACCTTGTGTCTCCCCTGATGATATGATTATTACACGAAAGTGCATTTGGGAACTTATCGTGTTTTATTTTCTCCGTGGACTCATAGGAATATATATATATTCTGATGTGCAACGTCATGACGCTTCTTATCACAGATTAATCCCAGCTCACAATTGATACGCCACCGGGTATCAGACCGGACGAATCTTTCCCTCAAGCCCTAACCTGAAAATAACGCAGTACGCCGTAACTCCTTGAAAGTTCGTAAAGTACAGAGAAACGTCTTCGTTTCGCGTAAGTCCCGGATGTCGCCATCCCTGCAATTCGAAACTACACCTTCGCCCTTGATTTACAGTGACATGTATGAAACACTTGATCTTTAGCCAACAAACGGTCCCGCCCACCGCTGGCAAAATGTCTATGATAAATCCTTTACGTGCAGCCGGTACACTAGCTATTTCCAGATTACTGGCGGCGGACGACAGAATAGTCATGATACATGGCTTGGCGGCAGCGGCGGCGGGGTAGTGACTAGTGGCTGTAATTCCAACAAGTCTCGCTGGTATATATTTTTCTCCTCTCATTATGACATGGAAATGAACCTACAAGCGTGACCATTTTTCTCTTGCGGTGCAGAGGATGCCATTAGGAGTGTAAATGACAGATGCCTAAGTATCATATATATATATATATATATATATATATATATATATATATATATATATATATATATATATATATATATATACCTGTTTAACGTCAGCTTTGTCTTTCGAGCAGGTTGCCTTCATTGTCTTGACTGACTCGAGTCTACAGCAATCGGACTCATCAGCAGATGAAATCCAACCTGATATTATGATCCAGTTACCTTCCGCTCCTTTGATGGGACTCTTACTCACTTTTTCAGCTGTTGCTTCTGTTTCTCCTCTTGTAGGTTTGGCTGCTTTGGTTGAATCTCTCGGTACTCGGTGAGCCACTTTATAGGGTGGGTTATCATGATATGCGTTCCTTTTCACACACAGCTAATCATTTGAACTCTTACATTTTAATGCCTTTCCCAAAAAAAAAACAAAAAAACTTGTCCTATTTCAAAAGGAAGGATTTCGACCTCCTAAAAAAGAGATTTAAACATCCCATTGTTTTCCTTTTTCCTCATCTTTCCCTTTCATTCAGGACCTCGATGAAAGCGCTCTGTCCGAGACAAAAGCACTTGGTGGTATACAGACGTAGTATCCCAGCCCTATATAGGTACACAGTGGACTGGTGTTTAAAAGACGTACTGGTTGTGTCAGTACTTTGGGACATCTGTAGCGTCCTCAGTGTCCCAGCAAGCCAACACCACCACCCCGCTCACCACGGCCGGGGTCTTACGTCCCATCCATTTAAGAGCATCATCAGGGCTCACATTTAGCTCAGAAATGTTATCTTGTGCATAATGAATGTGTGACGAGGCGAGCCTCTTCATTCAGCACGGAGCAAGAGGACAAAGGATCCCCACCTTACTAATTCAGGACACTTGCACACAATCTCTTTTTTTTCATCTTAATCTCCCCGTCATGTTTATGAAGGGGGGAGGGATGATGGGGTTGGGGGAGAGAGATGCGTGTTCCTACGTTAGTTGTATAAGAATAACTTCCGGGGTTGGGAGGTTCATTAAGCATCCAACATTTTTCGCGAGAGTTATTACATCTTTAGGTTATCTCTCCCAACTTTTATGCGTAATTAAATCTCAACTCTGGCATTATGATCCGTTCATGAATCTTTTGTTCTTTTTTTCTCTCTCTCTCTTTTTGATCTACCGACCACACAGGGAAGTGTACATACACGTAATTTATTGGTGTACACCGCCACTCATACATTCCCTGATACACTGTATACTCTGTCAACATTGTTATAGATTTTTTTTTCCTCCAGGACATGGAAGAGTAAGATGTCATGCATCAGGACGTAGAATGAAGGAAAGGGAGAGGGGAGGGGGTCTGTCTGAGTCCTGACACACGTCTTGCCCAGACTCGGCGGACTCCCGACCACATGAACACCGTCAGTGGGTGGGTGGTGATTCCCCGTGAGACATGGGAGGGTAATGTGTCGTGTGAAGCGACCCCTAGCCAGTAATGAGGCCGTCTCGCACCTCTCATGAGGCCACTACCCAGACACACGCATGCATGAGGGAGACACGGGTCCTTAGGGAGAAGCGGAGCCAGGGTCGAGCATGGGAGATACACGCCACCTTTCCTGGATTCCAGGTTACTCCGCTCGTGGCGATTCGTAAATCCTGATTCATTGTGCCGTGTGCTGTAAGAAGACATAAGAATCACTTCTGACTATTCCTTAGGGACGAGATCGCGTCTTTACTCCCTGTGGATACCAGACACGTTTCCCCCCGTGACGCAGTACCTCGTCAGGAAATAACTCACTCGTCTGTGTGACGGTGTTGAGGAGGGCTGCTCCTCGCCTGTCTCTGGTGACGTCGGGAATGAAAAGCCTCTTTCCGGGAGTTCTGTCGTATTGAGGAACTTCTCACCTTAAATGAGTACAGCATTACCCTGCCTCTGATTGTAGTACAACCTCGAAACTGCAGGACTTCTTTTTAGTAGCTCGTGGTGTTATATGAATGAATATATATATATATATATATATATATATATATATATATATATATATATATATATATATATATATATATATATATAAATATATGTGTGTGTGTGTGTGTGTGTGTGTGTGTGTGTGTGTGTTCTGTGATCAGTGCCAGTGATTATAATCACAGTGAATTAGGGCCGTTGTCTGCAGGAGGACGACATAATGCCCTTCGGTACAGTCAATTCCACGATGATGTCATGTATTAACGGTTCTCCTGGTGAGTGTGACGCCGAGCCGGCTGCATGTTCGCTGACGGGAGGAGCTGGAGATGGAGGAGGAATATTGATTCAACTCAACCCCTCTGTAAATAAGTGGGGTAGTGAGGACCCTCGCTCTTTGTTCGGGGTCTGAAAACACCATCGCCGCCGGCAACATGATTTCTCTTAAGGTCTTATGGTTGGTGGTGCGGGAGGGAGGGCCTGTGGTCTCGTGTTCCCGCGAGGCCAAGCAGACCACCCCGCTCACCTTACTGATTACAGCTTTAATTAATGTATACTGTATCGCCGCGTGGGAGAGGGGCGCACCGGGAGAGAGAGAGAGAGAGAGAGAGAGAGAGAGAGAGAGAGAGAGAGAGAGAGAGAGAGACTTCCTACCCACAAGATAGAGAAAGACAGGGATGATATTAGAGTCCATGATCCCCAGTAGATTAGGCTTATCCACGGTGTGCAAGTACCCAGCCCGCCTTGATCTTAAGCTCTTTTATGGTTAGTTAACTACATACGATCATGACCTAATTCTGTAATATCTGTTAATACCATAACTGTGTAGTTTCAGCTGAGTAACTGCCACGGTCCGGTAAACCGTTATTTATTGACGCACACAAGTACATATACATGTAATATTAACGCTGGCCAACACATGCATACAGACAGACTCACGTTCATATACCCAAACACATAAACACGCCCACGCGAACATCATCGCCGGCATTACTATAAACACATTCAATCTTTCCCCCCCCACATCACGTTACCCATTTCCCGAGACATGGCAACAACAGCGAGGCTCTGCGATTCTCTGAATGGCGACAACAGGAAGGAGGACCCACGGCGCATTTTGCATGTAAATGGCAATGTCCCAACACCCGTTATGGGCTGTGTGTTCTCGCGACCGTCAGTTGCACGACCCCCAGATTGATACTGCAGGAGTGTGATCCAGAGTTGTGTTATCAAGGTTGTGTTGCGATTGTACGTTCCAGGGATGCGTGAAGAGCTGTCCTCTATTGTCCCTTGGACTCTTCTCTGCCATTTTCAAGGGGAGGCGTTCGCAAGGTTGTGGAGATCTTAGGGGGAAAGGTTTTTTTTTTTTTTCATGGTGGTCAAGGGACGTGTGGCATTAGGGTACTTCAGTGGTTGGGTTCTTGGTAAGGACACATTTGTAGTAGGAGCCTTCCGGAAGGGTGTGTTTCTACATAAGGATATTCGTTCCAGCACATGAGCCTCTGCTAGTGCTTCAGGTGAGGGTGTTTCTGCGGTGCGTTCCATGTTCCGCGGGGTTGATGCAGAGACGCTGCTGGGGGTTGGGGTACGACCTCTAGTCACCTTCAATCTCCGCCGGGAGATGGCCGAGAGTCAGAGGTAATCTCCCTCCAGCTCACACCACCTCCACCACCCTCAGGCACCCGCTACCCAAAGGACCCCAGTACCCGTCAGCCAAGGGTCCCCACCACCCAGACTCTGCACCACTTCCACAGCTACGTTGGGTTCTGTCATCACCTGCTTCCTCCCTGGAACAATATATATATGTATGTGTGTGTGTGTATGTGTGTGTGAGTATGACGACCGTGAGGGTACGCCGTAAGATCGTACCACCATACTCAAGGGGTCGAACCATCGTGTTTAAGGATCACACGGTCGTCCTTGATGGGTTGTTCATGGTGTGTATACGGACGTATTCCATCTCCTGTGAACACGTGTAGGAAAAACCTCAGGCAAAGCAGCGGGCACAGAAAGCACGTAACTTGGGGGTTCTGATCATGAAATAACGATATTATCCATTGGCTCTTTGACTTTATATTCAAAAGGGTCGGGCGTAGGGGGACCTAAATCGAATATTCAATATTGGATTGACGTAACAGCATCAAAGATCAATGGGCATGATCCTTTCATACGGCGGACACAAAGACATTAAGCAAAGTCAGTCCAGAATGAATAAAGAAGAAGAGACTAGATAGACACATTAGGGGAAACTTGATACCCAGGTAGGATCGAATAGCACAGAGACCGGGTGGTGCAAAGGTTCAGTATCCCAACTTAGGTTGAAAACCCAGGTGAACCAAGGGAAGGGGGGGGGGGGGGGGGAAACAGATGCTGATAAGTAGATGAAAAAAAACGCCAGTCGACCCTTAAGGGTTATGTCATGCCATCGTACCCCAGGCTGGTATCACCAGTGTAATCATGGCTTCGTACCGTCATAACCAGGGGTTGGACCATCCTGCTCATGACTGGTACGGCCATGATCAGTGATGTCTTCTGTCGTACTCAGGGTATGTACCATCGTACTCAGTGCATGTACCGTCGTACTCAGTGCATGTACCGTCGTACTCAGGGTATGTACCATCGTACTCAGTGCATGTACCGTCGTACTCAGTGCATGTACCGTCGTAGTCAGGGTATGTACCATCGTACTCAGTGCATGTACCGTCGTACTCAGTGCATGTACCGTCGTACTCAGGGTATGTACCATCGTACTCAGTGCATGTACCGTCGTACTCAGTGCATGTACCGTCGTACTCAGGGTATGTACCATCGTACTCAGTGCATGTACCGTCGTACTCAGTGCATGTACCGTCGTAGTCAGGGTAAGTACCGTCGTACTCAGTGCATGTACCGTCGTACTCAGGGTATGTACCGTCGTACTCAGTGCATGTACCGTCGTACTCAGTGCATGTACCGTCGTAGTCAGGGTAAGTACCGTCGTACTCAGTGCATGTACCGTCGTACTCAGGGTGTGTACCGTCGTAATCAGTGCATGTACCGTCGTACTCAGGGTGTGTACCGTCGTCCTCAGCGGGTTAAAACCAACGTGAAAAATATTTTGTCCCTTGCCGAACTTGCTCGTGCAAATAACCTACAAATTAGCTTATTGCAAACATAGACTTAATTGAAAACATTATCATTCGTTGCGTCACAGCTGTTACTGACGTAGGTTTTGTGTAAACATCAGCGAAGTGGTAGACACGCTCAAACTGTCATATATCTGGATATTTAGATTTAGAATTAGGGTTAATTGAGTAGTTTTAGGCAGTTAGCTCTATTCAGTGACGTATTATGATTCTGAGTGTTTAAAGGAATCCTATATAGAGTGGTGATGAGTTTATTAATGGACAGAATAATTAAACGCGTATTGATGATTATATTGTTGTAAAGGCACATATTCACCATAATTTAGATTAAATCGCAGGGTAGTTGAGTGCTGAAAATACATACGACATCTGTAGCGAAATCAAGCGTGATATAACTTCAAACCAACGACATATATATTTGTCTGCTTGTCTGGTGTCATCTTCAGTTAACAAAACAAGTGTGTTGTCCCGTCAAAGAACCTCCCAGTCTGAGGAGAACCATCCTCTCCCTGCGACTGAGCGTAGCGCAGCCTTAGAGCTGCAAGACTCTTGGAGAAGCGGTCAACTCAAGGAGCGCTTTAGGAGGGGGAGTTCTATCACCTTCACGTCTCTGTTATTTCTGAATTTCATCCAACTGGTTGGTGAGATCAGAGACGAGATCGGCAAAGCAGAGAGAGAGAGAGAGAGAGAGAGAGAGAGAGAGAGAGAGAGAGAGCCCTCCTGTTGTGTTGCGGGACACATGCCACGCACCCTACCACCTGCCTCGAGCTGTTCCCTTATTTAGAGAGAGAGAGAGAGAGAGAGAGACAGACAGACAGACAGACAGACAGACAGACAGTTGCGATCCTCATAATAGTTTAAACATGGGGTCTCTCTCTCTCTCTCTCTCTCTCTCTCTCTCTCTCTCTCTCTCTCTCTCTCTCTCTCTCAGACTTTCTCCCCCCCCCCCCCCCCCCCCCCCCCCTTGCTCCATCACCTGACACCGGGCCGTGTGGTCACAGGTAATAGCCCAGACTCAACCTGACACGTTCTCCGTTACGACGACAGCAAGAGCACCGTACGTTACATTCCTTATGTACCTTGCGTCCTTGCCTTACGAAATGTGAAGTTACACACACACACACACACACACACACACACACAACCTCAACCGTGAGTCTGTGAATCAGGGATAATATATGGTTGAATATATATATATATATATATATATATATATATATATATATATATATATATATATATATATATATATATATATATATATAATGCAAAAGTATGAAATATCAATTCTAAACTTATGCATACGATATCCACTGCATGTTTAAACTCTGTGTACATATATAATCATTGGTAAATCCCGTCATACGTTACTGGAAATTCGCATGCGAGATTATAACCCAATATTCCGCCAGCATACTGGCATTCACACATGTATATAATGTCTACTATACATTGTGTAATCATAATATATATATATATATATATATATATATATATATATATATATATATATATATATATATATATTATTGTTATCATTATTGTTATTATTGTTATAATTTGTCACTGTCTCCCGCGTTAGCGAGGTAGCGCAAGGAAACAGACGAAAGAATGGCCCAACCCACCCACATACACATGTATATACATACACGCCCACACGCGCACATATACATACCTATCCATTCCAATGTATGCATACATATACATACACAGACATATGAACATATGTACATATTCATACGTGCTGCCCTCTATCGAGTCCGTCTGCGATTTTTACCGCACGGGAGCTTCTATTAACTATGTTTACATAACGCTACCAACATCCTCTCAAGGGATCGTATTATTAGACCTTCCCACCAGCGCATTCCCTCCCATCCTCCACTCATACACACGTGTTCCATCCCGTCGTGGTTACTACCCTTTGATGACCAGATGGAATCAGTGGTAGGCATCTAACAAAGCGATCTCTTTCATCCTCTCTCTCCCCATCCACCTTAGACTGGACCACGGTTGTCAACCCGCCGCTCTTCAAGGAGACTGTGTGCGGCTCCCGGTCATTACTGTCATAGTGGTGAAAAGAGAGCATCATTTTTTCGTTAAGCATTGAACGTCTAAAATCTCTAAAATCCCACGGACGACAGACACGTCTTAATAATAAACATAATGTATTAGTAACGTTTATATAATAACTACCCTTAGAAATGGGTATAGGTTTTGTGTCCCGTTTTCTCTCGGGACCCGGACGTCGCGGATAAATATTCAGTTTCGATACGCCATTGTTATTTCAGTCAGGCGGACATTTAAATAGAATGGCCGTGTTGATACCATTTAATGTGGGCGCCATGTAAACATTCAGACTACGGCCAATGAAGCTATTCAAACTTGGTGTGTGTCGCGGTCGTTTAAACTTAACGTGATGAAATCATTTAAACTTGACATACAGCTGCTGTCTAAACTTGGAGTACCAAAGCCATTTCAACTTGGAGGTGCAGGAGCTATTTAAATTCCTCTTGTCGCAGGTATTTAACCTTGGCGCGTCAGACTTTTGTTTTTTTCTTATTAATTTTTCGATAACGGAACTGGTCTGATGGAGTCTGCTGTCATGCACAGACAGCCATGGATCATGACAATCTACGTCCATCAAATGGACATCCCAAGTTTTCACATGCAGTATTACAATCATATATTAATATTTTCATATGATAGATTTTAGAATTATGTCAATGAGCAATTGTCAGAAATGGAAAAGGATTTACTAATTATGTTGGATAATTTCCAACAGAAATCCGTGAGAAATACGCGATCAGAGATTGGTTAAATATATCTCCGTGTCTTCGTTTCCTCCTGTATCATCCTTTAAAACTGTGGCTCTGATTTTCACTCGGAATCTCATGCAAACGTTGATAGTTTGTCTTCCTGAAAAGGATTCAATTTCATTGCACGAGACGCGCCTCATAACTCTGACTTGTGAGGAAACACTTTATACTTACATTGTGAGTGTTTGTTGTGGTAGTTTTATGCTGTCACACACTGTGGCGTGCATTCCACTAACACGGTAGAGTCAAATCAGCAACTTATATAAAGACCACCATAGCATCAACGTTAACCTTGCTTACAGTGGGTACCTCTGACGTCCATATTGTCCCTCATCATTACCCTATGTCTAGTATTTCCATACAGTTGTCCACCTTTCGTAAGAATGAGTGTTTGCAGATTGGAAGGTGTATCCTCAACTCTATCCCTCAGGGATGATAAAGTTTAGAGAGGCGTAGTTCCCAAGGGTACACTTGTTACCCCGTTGCTCAATATCCCTCGGAAAATGTGCGTTTAATATTGGAGTTTATGCACATGGGCTGTCGACATGTGACAATGTGGTTATCAAGCTTAATGAAGGTGTATAATGTTATTCATAGGGCAGTAAAATATTCTAGTGTCTGAATGAGGTATGACATGGTTTATACAGTCACACTGTACCACCCCTACCGTCAGGAAGCAGTAGAGGACCAACTTTGTCCATATTCCCGCTGTCTCATACAAATTCCCTTCTTTCTCTAGAATTCTGGATACATCACGCTCGATGAGACATCATAGGATGAACCAGTGGTCGACAGGTGTGTGTGTGCACATTGGGCAGTATCCACATATATGGTGCACTTCGTCTGAATAGCATCACCGTCATTCATCAGCTCAATGGTAAGCGAAGTATTGAGCCTTTATACACCCGTCTGCTGTCGTTTTCTATACCAGCCTCTAACTTTGAGCCAAGACTGACGGGGTAACTTGGCAAATTACCATTTAAGTTCAGGACGGAGGAAAAAATCATAACATTTAGGTATAGTTCCCTACCATCCTTGCACATCTCTGACACACCAATACCATCATAACACTTGTTCTTTGCAGAATATAAGAACAAAATAGGCTCCTCCCTGCCAGATTGCAAATGAAATCTGTCATTCACAGACATACCAATGATAGTGATCTCCCAGATAACATAAGCACTGAAATATTTACTGACATGAATAAAACTACTGTGTGTCTTGATTATCTCATTAGGTTTGTCAACCGTGATGTAAACTAACGGAAGCATAATGAAAATTATTGTGAGGTCGCATGGCCATGACCGCAGCGTGGAGAATTCTTCCATAATGAACTTGTCACATCTGTTGAAAAATTCCCTTTTCCCTCAGCGTTTTCTCACGATACAGGACTATTGTTATCTTCCACAGAAAGTATCCAACAGTTGCTGAACCTAACAGCTACTGCATCGAACGCTGTATTTTGTCATGAAAACAGTAAACGCAGTAAGAATACCTTATTGGTATAATTAAAAATTTTCCTATAAATTTCTTGATTTTTACATGTTACGGCCCTAGCTGTCCTTTTTTCTTTTTTTTATTACAGAAAAACATTTGACTTTTAAAGCCATTAGACTGATTTAAGGTCGTGATCAAGTCACCCATTACTCTTTCCTCTTCCACAGTGGACAAATTGAAAACCAGTTAACCTCCCATTGTAATTCAGCTTCATTAATCCTAGTGCCTATCTCTTTACCCATCTATATAGATCTGTTTGCATTTTTTTTTTTTTTTTTTTTTTTTTTGTATGCTGTGCGTGCGGTGACGAAACCTCAGAAGCATGTTTTAGTTTTGGCTTAATGTCAGATGTTTGCTGAGCAATTCCTTAGCGACGTACTTGAATGCGATTCAGATATTTGGCAGCTGACATTCTGTGTCCTTTACAATTCTGTTAAGGTGAGGCTCTGGCAAAGTCTAGGGTATGATATCGACTCCCGAGGTCCTCTCCCAGATATTATTTCCTGCTAGATTTTCGTATCGAGGACTTCATTTTACTGTGTCCCATCTTCCATGTTTCTCATATCAACTGATCCTTGTTTCCTCAGCTGTGGTGACATCTGGGTTTGTATGTGTATTCTCTTCATGTTGACTTTGCATCCTTGGAAATGTCTTGAAATACAGTCGGAAGCTTGGAGCTTCTCTGTTTATTTTTCCAGCGAGTTTATATATAGATAGATAAATAAATGAATATATATATATATATATATATATATATATATATATATATATATATATATATATATATATATAAATATATATATATATATGTAAGTACTTCTGTCTATTTATGTATGTGTATGTCTCGCGTGTATCCTTTTGTGTGTTTCTGTGCGTTTGTTCTTGTATCACAAAGACACACGTCCATAAACCCAGTTTAATGAAGGTACAAATAGCATGGCCAACCAGTGTGGCAGGCCAGATTATCATTAGATGCTCATTAGGCTGGCCATAACCCGGGGAAGAGTTCGCAAGATTAGCAAACGTCTCCTAGGCTCACGATATCTGGACTCGTTAACCCGGGAAGCACTGAATGAAGGTGCTACAAGTCTCTACTTATTAGGTAACTTTCGAGCCGAGGGCGTTAAATCAGGTTTAAATTCTCGTTCTACTGCCGCCACTTGCGCAGCGGTAGAGAGAGAGGTTTGTGTTCTCATGCGTCTGTGTCTCGCGGCGTTTCTGTGTGTTTTGATCGTCTGTCAGTCATCGCCCGTGAAGAAGGTCCGAATATTATGTAGGCGTGGAAGTAGATATACCACACCAGGAAATGATGGTTGAACTTATTTTCCCATTGCTAGATGAACAAGCCACCGACATGATAAGAGCTTATGGTTAAGATCAGAAAAGTTAAAAAGACCAATTTTTTATCTGTTATTAGATATCCAAATGATATCAAACGCAAAGTATTCACAAAGAGAGAATGACAATTTATGTAAGAACAATACGCCAAACATATTGAAGTAGGGAATGATCATTCTTATTAGTTTTATGATTTCAGAGTACAACGGGTTGTAGAAGTTTTAACATAAATCACAACCTTAAAGGACAGGTGGTAAAGGACCGTACATAAAGATTACAATCCAGCAACCTAAATGTCACTAACGTAGAGTAAGGTCTCTCGTAAGGACACAGTACACACCAACGTTGGCTAGTCTTTCCCTCTCCCCACCACACTTTCCCCTTGTGTTGTACAACGGAAATGTGGAATTCCCTCTCGACTCTCGTCTTATCCTTTTCCCCTGACCTTGTTGTCTATAAGACTCGGGTCTACAGTACCTCGAGAGCTATGATCAATCCTGGCGGTATTACGTTTTTCCTCCACCGTTCGTGTGGCTTCGCCTTGCACCCGAGATGGCCAGGATTGGTGCAGGCTCTGGCCCGTCCCGTGTCGGCCACAGTGCGGGGGGGAGGAGGAAGTAGAGTAATGAGGATAATCACAGTGGGACGACTCTCTACCATCAGTCAGGCTCACGTGTCTCGTCGACTTTACCTCGAAAACTAACAATTTTCCCTCAGGGTAATTTGGGTTTAATGGACAAGGTGTATAAGACTCATTAACTCATTAAATCTTACGCTCGTTACCTGCTCTTGTAGATAATGTTGGCGACGCTAAACCAAATTCCTTTTACTCTCGAAAATGAGAGAATGACGTAGTGTTTTGACTGAGAGATCACCGTGTTATCTGAACCACCTGCATTGTCTGTGGTAACTCGGGAAACAGCGATCAAGTATGAATAATAATAATGGCAATGATAATGATGATGATGATAATGATAATAACAATAATGATAATAATAATAATAATGATAATAATAATAATAATAATAATAATAATGATAATAATATGTTAAATGCTAATGTTAGATCTTGAATGTTGAGACTATGGAGGGTTGAATTTGTTATAGTGTCCCCTATACGAATTTACTTCACATTTAGCCTTCGTCCATAAGACTTTTCATGTGGATGTGGTTTAGAATGAGTTACATAGATAGACAGACCACACGGACCCCCAAGTTCCAAGCGAGTTGGTCTGTTCTTAAAGGAAAGAAGCGATGTCCTTAAAAGCATTCAAATAGAAAATAAGTTCGTAGATGTTTCGCCCATGATAATTGTCCCAACTTACGATAGATTTGCAGTTACACTATATCACACGTTTTGTCGTCATCAAGGTTTTTTATGCACTGCTTCTCCTGGGCTTTCCAACCCTTAGTCCAATATTACTAGCTTTATTTTTCCCAGTGTAAGCGAGAATCAGCAGCTTCCCTCGTACCCGCGATCTGAGCAACAAAACAGAAGACTTACGAGAGGCCCCAGTATGATCCCTGGCAGATCTGCTCTACATAAGGGACTGGTGGCAACTGTCTTCAAGTGAGTTCACGGTTCACATCATCTACCCATGCCATCATGCGCGGGCAGACGATGACAGAAGTTCTGTCGTTCTCTTTTCCCTCGATCGTGCGATCGTTAAACTCGAGCGTCATCAACTCTTTGTAACATTAAAGACAGTCAGTCTCGTGCCATAGTCCAGGGTGAATTCGTGAGGTCAGGTTGGACAAAACGTTCCTTGGATAGTGGTGGGTCAGCTGTGACCCACTTCCTCGGGTTGTGGTGGGTCAGGTGTGACCCATTTCCTCGGGTAGTGGTGGGTCAGATGTAAGTTTCCTTCTCAGGTAGTGGTGGGTCAGGCAAGGAGTCTTGATCTTCTCGTGAATTTTGCATATACCGTCATGTAGTATTCTACAAGAACATAAAGGTTTAGATCTTCGTCATAACCAAGAACCTCAACCCTGACTGGAATCCAACCTTGAGTTGGCCAACAGCTTCAGCCACAACTGGAATCCATCCTGGAGCTCCTACGTGATTTGTGAATTTACATATCAATCAGAAGATTATGAACGTCTTGATGACTTCAGGTATCAAGGACCCGCCAACCAACACAGTGTCATACCACACCACAGGACCAGTCCTTACCTACGTAGACACCAAATCAGATGGTTGAACGAGCCATTCGTGTTCCTCGGGTTACCACTGACTGACTAACCGTGTCCTTCATGGTGTCACTTACAAGTGCTCGCATCACAGAACGATCTCGTTTGGGTCTTAATCAGGTGTACTCCATTCCCACCAGCTTCTCTTGAACTAATATAAGGAAATATGCGTTTTAGAACATACAAAAGCCTTTTTTTCTTCTTTGACTATGACCTTCTAGGGGAGTGCGCCAGTGAGAGATGTATTGCATCATTATATACAGTCGTTAACCAAAAGACCTTAACTCCAGTAGGATTCAGCACATGCGGACATGAACTCCTCTTGTGTGCTGGATCAGTTGAGTTGCCCGTAAATCCTCCGCTACAGAGGCCTGTACAACCTGCCGTCTCTGCACATCCAGTGCTGCAGGAGGCTGTACATCCTCCCGTCTCTGCACATCCACTGCTACAGGAGCCTGTACAACCTCCCGTCTCTGCACATCCACTGCTACAGGAGCCTGTGCAGCCTCCCGTCTCTGCTCGAAGCCCTTCATAGTAAAGTCTGAACAAGGTCCTCTTGTACCCACACTCCTCATCAGTGCAAGGCATCTGTGGAATATTTCCTCAGTATATTAACTGCTCTCCGAAGACCATTGTGTATGTGCTTCAAAACGTATGGCGCTTCAGAATTGCGTTAATTCGCAGAGTACAACAAAGAATAGGAAAAATGAATAACGTAATGCAATATCCTCCGGAGACATTTTCTAAAGTAGGTGAGATTGCACACGTTACCTCTTGTTTAACAAACGTGATTTATTTCAAATACGATGTTCATTCTTGAGATACACGAAGTGACATGTAAATGTTTGAGCAGACACAGATTCTAAATAAAGCAAATCTAGTACATAGTGCTGAACAATATATATATATATATATATATATATATATATATATATATATATATATATATATATATATATATGCTGCTAACCACGAAGAGAAAACACGAAATGATCCCAGCTCTTCAACGTAAAACCACATCTTCTGGGGGAAGCAGAGAGCTCATTTACCCGTCGCGCTTTTAAAGAAATCCACACTTCACGCTCTCACTTAATTCCTTCCCTCATGCTCTTAAGAATTTGCTGTACCTTACATTAAGAATGCACCGCTGCTGCCCTGAAAGAACTCCGTACCAGACACCCCGCTATACTCAGAGTATGGTGGTATGATTTCAACATCAAGGTTGGCAAGAGAACATGGAGACTTTAGCTAGAGATCTCGTAGGCTCTGAGGACCTCGATCTTCACATGGATAAGGATAGAGTCGGGGAACCAAACGAGGGACGAGCTGGTTAAAAAGGAGAGGAAATCTTGGAGATCCTTCACAGGACACTAGTGTCACTGTCAAGGCAGACTCAGTATGAAGAGGATTATGGTGGATATTCAAATGTTTAACAAAATGCCTGGTATGAATATCTCGGATGAGAGTTTTCGTCATTGGTGGAAAAATTGCAAATGCAAATATATGCATTGGAATTCGAAGTAGTTCGGAAAAAGCAAACTATAGCAAGTTGATCTACTGGCATAACTGTATTTCCATTGTGCACCGTTAGAGGGACAGTATCGCTGGCTTACGAATATCCGCATCAAGTGCTGCACAAGAGCACACGTTGTCTCATAAAGGAAAAATATCACCCGGTCTTCTGCACTGTTTCCAATACATTTCGTCATATGCCAGCAAAATTCGCCTTGAATGAAAGATTGCATAGACCGTAGACGATCAAGCCAGTCTTTTCACTCAAGCGTGATCTCTATAACTTTAAGTCGACAAACCCGCACGAACACCTGGCTCTGCCACAGGCCAGAATTACTTGGAGTATACGTCCTGTCGAGTCTATTGGCATTATACTGGAGGGTCTACTACAGGCTTGCAGCTGTGGGAGTATACTAACAGAATCTGCTGCAGGTTTGTACCATTCAGGTATACTACATTGTCACAGTCTGGTGACTGTTATTTATCAAACTCAAGAGCATCAGCCATTACAGTTAGAAAGCTGAATTATCATGCACAGGACCTTAAATTATGGTCATTTATTTGGCCTATCAGTCTATTGATTGCCCAAGTTAATTTATTAAGGTCGTCAACATCAAATTTCAAGAACCAGTCGGAACATCTTCGACACCTTCTTCAGGCGTTGAAGATGAATATAAGACCATACACGTTATTTCCCTAGATACGTGGCCCTCGCGAAGATGTAGTTATCAGTGTGGTAAGTTATGCTCAAGAAGTTAGATTAATGTACTCCTGAAGCGAAATTATGGTACTTAGAAATACCATAAAGACTAAATTATTGCTCCTTTAAGCTGAACCAGTGTAACCTAAGGAGGAACAATTGTTCTCCTGAGGCAGAATTATAGTACTTATGAGGCTGATTCATTGTACTTCTAAGGCTAAATGATTGTACGTCAGAGGCCTACTTGTAACGCTCAGGGAAGCACTTTATCGTACTCACGAAGGTTGATTCGTCGTGGTCATCACACGTGTGATTGTAGTGCCACCTCTCACTTCGAGTTGGGTTCCTCTTCCTCTCTTCCTCCTACGATCATAGCAACTTCCTTGGTTCCTGTACCTCATTGTTTCCCATTTTCATCTGGGTACAGTGTGTCATGGTATATATGTTTCTCTTTCCATTCAGACCATCCCCCATTTTCTCTTTCTTGAGGCTCTGAACTTTTTAGGACGAACAAGACCTTACTCCCTCATCAGCATAGACGTACTACACCCTCCCACTAACTTCCCTTGCTTTCCTCAGTGTTCCCTTCCCTTTGCAAGATCACTTCCATATTACCGACACCGTGATGTTCATCGTCTGAGCGTGGCCTTGGCTCAACTTTGGTAGCAGACGGGACCCCAGTGGTACAGCGAGTGGCGGGTGAACTATCTGGACGGGTGGACCGTCAGTGCAGAGGAGGAGGAGGAGGAGGGACGACTGATTGGCTTGTACTCTTGCTCTTGGCTAGGCAAGAGAGGGGAGAGGCCGCTCCCTTGGTCGCGTAGAGTGGGAGCGACTACTGGCTTCTTCCTGTGGAGCAGGAGAAACTCTACTGACTTGAAGGGGAAAGGATCGCTGCTTTGAATTACTCCATGACTCTAACACCTCTTGATATTGGTCCGAAATAGACATGGTCACCATGTGTAGCCGATCCCGCCCAAAAAGAAAACACTCATCATCCGAGAATAATTGACATTTCGCGGTTGCAACTCCTGTCACACGCTGTTAAGATTGACTTAGAATGTTTCGTTATTCAGTACTTCATTATTACAATAGATCGCTATTTTCGCGTTACGGTTGATCGTTCTAACATTTGACATCATGTTTCCCAGGAGCTTTAATGAATTAAGGATGGTGAAAACCAAAGATCTTATGGTGAGAACGTACCATCAAGAAAACGGGGTTGAATTTTTTGAGTGATTCGCTTCATAACGTTTTACCGACAACAGTAATTCCAACAGAGATCCTTCCACCGCTCAGGAGCCCCCATGTGTGGAAGAAGCAGTTGCCGCTGATTAAAATAGACGGGGGGGGGGGAGGAAAAAAGAGTGACTGATTAAACGGAGGAGCCCTTGGCTGTGAGCGCCATACATATTTAAACAGGACGTGGAGAGAGATTTAAACCGAGGGTATTTAAACATTTAGATACTCGGAGGGGCGAAGGGATGTATCCTTGGGAAATTTCAAATTATTAACCTTGTTTCTAGTATGATTAGCCTAGTTTTAGCGTTAGTAGTCTGCTCTTACATTTTCACCATCTGAGGGAGCCAAATGAAGATCAATTATTTCATCTCTTTATCAAGCGCTGAGCTTCATGTTCCACGTGTGAAAGAGCCTCGCAGAAGTGGCCGTACGCTTGAATTTGTGGATATACCGCCCAAGACGGAACCATTGGCTGATTTTTCAGGCCAGATCTTTCAAAGGACTTCGTAATGAACACACAAAATAGACCTACTCCACTCGACGTAATTTGACTCGACCGATAAGGGTCAGTTCAAAGACCAGGCTAACAAACTCAGAGGACGTGACCTCTTAGTTAGTTAGGGGTCATATAATCGTGCTCAAATGGACTAAATACACCCATCGAGCCAGCCACCTGCCGGACAGTACACTGGTGGTAGTACACAGACGAGGGACGCACCAGGAGAAACGTAGCTGAGGTCACCAGTATTACTCTCTCTCTCTCTCTCTCTCTCTCTCTCTCTCTCTCTCTCTCTCTCTCTATTTAAGTTGAACATTACTAAGTCGACTTGAAATCCGATCCTCTCGAAGGATCGTTGGGCTATTCAAACACTATACAAACATTGCAAAAAAAAAATGAGTGAAAAATACTCACGAACTGAAATATTAACGGTAAAAATGATGGCAACTCTGTGGAACTGACTGCCATAATTCAAATCAGTTTTATTAAAGAGCGTTCCAATTTTTCACAAAGCATAGCCAGGATTATAGATTCGTACATGGCCGGTGAGCATACACTATCGAGCATGATTTATAAAATCCTGGAAAAGGTATTCAGAAAGCAAGTGGTCGAATAATTGTAAAGGATGGTTTGCTTAAATGTTAGGCAGCCTGGGCTCAGTCGGGGGAGGAGGAGGAGGTTATGTATACTGCACGACTCCGCTAAATTCAATGACTGAGCAATGGCCTACATGGGTGGAAAGTGCGTTCTTGAAACGGCAGATGGCTAACGGGCGACACTTAGTCCCCAGAATGAGTTGAGTGGGGAAAAGAGATTTACCAAAATGTATCAAACAGGCAATAGGAAGGGGACTCCTCCAGTGTATCAATTGGAAGCGAGCATCGAACACTTGTCAAATGTAACTTTTCAAACTGGATTTTAAAGTAACCAGTGGAACCGCACAGACCTCGGGTCTTTGACAGACTACTCTGGTGATTACTTACCTTGCAAAACGTTTATGATCTCTGTATTTAGTGTTCTTGAAAAAGCATATTAACTCAGGTGAATGTAGGGACATTGTGTCTACTTTTATCGTCCGATTTAGTACGATATAAAGTCACTTGAATGATAATACATTTGTTTTTCTGAAGTTTATGTATCATAGCAACTGGAGTTATATTTGTATAACACTTCATTATTAGTTGCATTCTGGTGTTGTCTGAGTTTAACACATTCACTAATCCTCTCTTTTTTTCACATATACTTATCATCTTTCTATTTTCTTTTGTTCATATAAATATTCGCAACAGCCGAGTTTTACAGCACACACTTTTATATTCTTAAACACATTACGCGTTTATGTATGACCATTTAGTGACAAGGAATCTGACCCTTCCTTTTGAGCCGTGAGCAGGAATGTCCCCACACTTTTAAGACCCCTCGGCAAATCTCCCGAATTCTCTAACATTACTTCAAAATTATGTACTGGATGTCCTGTGGACATGTCATGCTCCCGAAGCTCGCCTGAAGCGGGAAGATAAGAGACGTCATTTGGGGCACAATGGTGGATGGTGAGGCAAAGTGTGAGGACAAGAGCTGCGTAATGGGGGAATATGATGCGCTCTCTGGGACTCGTGGATTCGAATCCCCAGCGCTTATATATATATATATATATATATATATATATATATATATATATATATATATATATATATATATAGTTGGTGTCCCGCAGACGTAAAAACTTTCATAATATTGCAGGAGACTTGCGTAATCTTATTACTATACAGTTTATCTTACCTTATGAAAGAAATATTTTTGCAATGTCCGACAAGCTACATTTTCTGGTGCGTAAATTTTTGTATTGAACTTTTCATCAACTCATTTTTCCTCCCAAGTTAGGCTAGACCACATCCCCTTGGTCTAACCCATCATCCTTCCCAGCATTTTCTCATCACGGGACTCTTCTTCCGTAAAGAAATATTAAGAAATGACAGCGCAAGTTTCCCCTCATTTCTTCGCGAGATTTCTTTCCGTAATACAGAAATCGGGAACCAAAATTACATTATCACTTGATTTACGAAATGAATTGACACGTGACCGGGACGTTTCTCGTCACTCCACCACTGTAGGTGTTTCGTTCCCTAAGAGTTGTGTATATGTACGAAGGCGTGTATATACGACCAGGGGAAAATGAATGATGTATTTTCTTCCAGCCATCTCGGCCTTTGATAGGCGAGACGAACGAGGAGGCAGAGGCTCTTCCTTGGTTTCATAAGCACTTTGATGACTAGATCAAAGACGTGACATTCCAACCCCTCAAAATTCTTGCCTAATACCTCCCGCCGCCACCACTCCCTTGGTGCTCACATGTCGCTCCTGTAGTGTCGCTCCTGTAGTGTTGTCGTACCAGGGGCACCACTCTCCACCAATGCGTAGCCTCCACAGCGCCATCACCAACACCAGCATCGTTATACCACCAACACCAGTGGAAATTACTTTCCAACATCCAGGCTTGTAGAACTAGGAAAATGAATATTGTCCATCGCATGAAGTGATAATTCTACCACTGGTTCGTGCAGTGTGGACAAACGGGCACACATGGCAGACAAAGCTGGGTATATCCTCGTATTTATCACAGTGGTTCACTAGGTGATAGTTTCATCTGAGTGATCTCCAGTGCCACTGAATATTAACACCTTCATCGTCACAAATTATGTGAAAAGTCAGTGGCCAATAAGTTTTCCAGTCGAATAACATTGCAAAAGCAGTGCTTGGCGATGCAAGCAAAGCTGTTATTTCAAGGTGCGTAGGTTTCATCGCTACAAAGGTCAGGTCAGAAACTCGGCCATCATGCTCAAGGATCCCTATCGTAAGGGTGACGGGTCGCATCGCCTATTCAAGGGGAGTGAGACAAACCATAATAATTCAGGTACCTTCAGCCGTTCACTTTCCGTCGTATATCGAGGCAAAACTCCGGTATCCGCCGTTGTCCGGTTGGCTTTGTTTAAGTTGATCACTGCCGTTGTAGTTCGGTCGTCTTTCCTTCAATATTGACTGTGTGTTGCAATCAGATATTACAACATCTCATTCCCTGTCAATTTGCTCGCCACACACACAGCACACAACAGTTGCTGCGGAAGATCGACTTTCGCAGAATTAATATCGTAGTCTCACTCAAAGTTTTCGCCTCGCTTCCTCTGTTCACGTAAAGTTGATATACTTGTTTGTCTGTCGCTTTATTCTGATTTTCAGTTGCTGGTTTCGCTGTTGTTCTTCATAGGAATATATTTCAACCATCAGTTTCCCGGTAGGAAAACAGTTCGCAGGTATTTTTTTTTTTTCAAGAGCCAGTATATCGCCAAGAAACAATGGATATGATTAATGTATATGATGAATCGCATTTGCCTTCTGCTTGACCAACAAACACACAACAGATGTCTGATCCGGAACATCTCGTCTCGTGTTGTACTTCAGACCAGATATTACTTAATCTTCTAAGGAGAATCCTTGAAAATAACCAGTTATGATAATAGAATTTTGGGTAATGATCATGATCAGTGACTACTCATGCTATGAGTGTCCTTCAACAAAGAGAACTGAGAAGATATACCGACCCCCAAAAGCGGCACCAACGCGTTCGGAAACGTCGAAGACCCACGAAAAATCCGCTACGTCTATATATTTATGTGTAGCAAATTGTCGAAATTACTATATACAGACGAAATTGAAAATTAAGTGCCGTCGTGATGATCGCTGAGGCCAAGAATTTTCCAGGTCAGGAAACTTCTAAGGTGTCATCACGACCACCGCTAACTGGCCTGATTCCGTGAAGATGGTCCGCGTCTTTGATCACAGGGGCGGCGTCCTTTATGGTCGTCTTCTTGCTCCAGCCGTCTCGTTTAAGCCCAACGCTTTGACCGCTGTCAGCAGAGATATCTTGCTCTGCAGTTTTGGTTCTCGTTTTGCTGTTTCCGTCCTGCCCAGAGCACGAAATTCGTCTTTCCGGTAATGCTGTTGAGTCGCCGAGCCGCTTGGAGTCCCACCGAACTGAAGGAAGGTCCTGCGCGCGGATCATCCCTCTGTAAACTGACTTCCGACTCGTCTTGAAGATAGATCTTTCGTCAACCAGCAACTTCATTATATTATTACTATTATTAGTAGTGATAGTAGTAGTAGTATTGTCATTATCATTTTTATTATTATTGATGTTATTATACACGACAGCTCAAGAGTGGATGGTTGCAAATGAACCTTTTGATCCTAATTTATTGACGCAGCGTCGCCAAGGCAGGAAATTTCGGTAGTTGGGGATGACTATCATTATGATCATCATTGTTATGATCATTGTTATTATTGTCTGACCTTTGGCAAGAAAAGAAAAAGGATCAGACTTCTAGTCTCAGACAGCTTGTTAAATCGACCAAAAATATAATTAGCAGCGAAATGCATTTTTTTCTTCATCCCTTTTCAGATGCGCAGCACGTTTTTACACAGCACGTTTCACTTTTTTCCACTTCCTTTTGGGCGCACCGCATATTTTTCTGGTGCCTTTATGAGTCTTTAGATTACTCGCCCTTCGTACATGAATTGACCGTGAAATATTTCCAAGGAGGTATGTATATAAAGTATCTGTTGGTTCAGCTGCAGCGTTTGCTTTATCCCACATGTCATACTTCACCCCTATTACCCCTCACCCTAACCCTACCTGTGGTCACCATCAGCTTTCGTCCACTTTAGAGCAAGTGATGGGACGCTTCCGTCCCTGCGTCGTTCACCATTTCCTAAACCTGGTTAATCTGGGATCTATTGTTGGACGAGATTTCTCTCCCCTTTTCCTGGCTAATTTTGGACGCTATCGTGCTGAGGTTTCATCCCTTCCTGAACCTGGTTAATCTTGGATGGCTTCGTGGCCCAGGACTCATCCCTTCCTGAACCTGGTTAATCTTGGATGCCGTGGAGGCTCAGGGTCTCATCCGTCCGTGTCTCCCCACAACTTTCCGTCGGTGGAGGGGGTGAGTCGGGCTAGGTAATGGACAGGAATGTTATCCCATGGTCCTCAGTGGTCAGAAAGGAAATCCGTTACAGGAGAGTCGCATATACAAAAACAATATTCTTAAACAAACACACTCTCACAGCAGACAGCCACATAGAGCGGGACACGTACCCAGAACAAACATATGCTTAAGGTCAATACACTCACTCGGGACAAACACACATTCAAGGTAAACAACTACACATATCAAACATCTACTTAAAGCAAACTCACACCAAGAACAAGTGCCATGTTGACTAGCATTAAACATTCAAAGTTTCTGACGCTACCCAGATAAAGCGTATGTACTCCTCATTTAAACGAAGGTAAAGCACTGTTGCTTACCGTTCTAAGTGTACAAGCGTCCATTAGCTTGCTGTTCTTGAGCGGCTCACAAGAAAGTGTAATACCTGCTGAGCCCTATTGCCATCCAGACCCGAGCATCATATGACTCGGAAAAAAAAGGCAGCGTGGTACGGCGGATTGCTTATATTGACATAAGCCTTATAAAACTCTCTGTTCACGTAAAGAGGATGTGCTGGTAGCCATGGCCCATGAGAGGTGTGGGTGCATAAGGTACAAAAATACGAAGGGCCTCAGCTTCTGAGATAACCCGAGCTTTTGGTATATATTTTTCACACTTATGATACCAACAAAGCCTATCAAACAGACATATTGAAAAGTAATACAAAGTTGCTGAAAACATAAAAGGAAAGAAATGAAAAATGTGATTGTTATCTCGATCGAATTTTGCTACATTCTTCTGCCAAGTTACTGACACGTGAAGTATATGTGGAGGCAGCCACGGGCACCCAATCGACTTCACCAGGTAGCCTCGCACTTACAGTTTCATAGAACGATATTTAAACATGGTAAATGGGAATTTGACCTCCCAAAGCTATTTGGTATATATATATATATATATATATATATATATATATATATATATATATATATTCAGGTTGAGTTTACGGATTATCGTAACTCATATATGCTTCTATGTTTTATCAGACTGTAATCTGAAGTATACTAGTTAATCATGACACCAGTGGCTTCAGATACACTATATAAGCTCTCGGGCCTCCGGTAAGGATTATCTGAGGGAGTGGAACCTGTAGACAAACTTATCCAATGGAACTTTAATTATAAGAAAGTGAGGGCTTACTGCTCGAAGCTGAGGAAACTTGGGTAAGATATGAATATAGTTGCAACACCAGACGCCCAAACTTTAACGATAATTTCTGGATTTTGTGGCAGTTTTGGGGGAGGAATGGTGCTAAGGTGGCTGTCTCCAACTCATGATATACTGCTCTCTTCACACACTTCCCTTCCTCACCCTGCCCACACCTGGGAGTGTATTACCGCACTCATAACCAACAAACACACCCAGCTGTTCACCTCTGGTATATTCACGCTTCCAATACACCCCGATTTTTCAAAGACCAGCATAGCTCCCGGGATCAATAACATGCTTTCACCTTCCCTGTAGTCTTCATACACAAATTGTAGCACATAAGGCTTCACTTCTCCCTCTTTCTACCTACTTACACACCGTTACTCCCCTAACACCTGCCTCACGCCTGCGCTAAACACCTCCTTATACACCTAATGGTCGTGTGACATTTGTTCGTCTACACCAGACAACTTACATGGAAAAAAAAAGAACAGTTCGAGAAGTTGTATTATGACTCGAACTCCATAACGGATTGTCCCTCATAATGACGTAGTAAATTCCAAACGACGAACGCTTCAGATTTTTCCCCAACGGGAGAATTGCACTTCGGGGCCAGTCATATATACGAGCAGTGTTAGGCTTGACCAGGGATCAGAAGAAGGGGTAGTGAGAAGGAGCAGAGAACGAGATTAAGATGAAACGAAGGATTTAGATGACATAGAGGGAAAGCTGGTGAGATAAATGGTTTGGGAAGTAGGTAGAGGCGTGGTGTAGTGAGGGAGTGAGTTCAGTGAAGTCGTGGTATTGTGAGGGAAGGAATGGAAAATCGTTGTGTGAAGAGAGAGGAAGGTCAAGTCACTGGAGGAAGAGGGTGGGAGGTATAGACTCGTGAGCGTGTATAACAGGGAGATCCACGTGGTGCTGAAGCAGGCATCTTCACGATACACTTTCATAACTAAGGCAGATTTACCGTTTCTTTTTATCTGTAGGTCGGGGCCAAGCCTTCTGCAGGTCGGGGCCGAACATTATAAACTGGTTGGTGGCTGAGTCATCTGTAGGTCGAGGGGGCACACCCTCTGCAGACTGGGGAGCCAAGCCCTCTGTGCAAACGTGTCTTAGTACACTTAAAAGTGACGACGTAAGAGATTAAACCCCCTACAGGCAAAACGGGCGAATACATGAAATCATTAATCTAATCACAGATAAACAACATAGATTACGTATTGTATGTGGGGAAAACTCTGCATATCGAAACCCCTCTAAGCACATCGGTAAGTCGCAGTTTTCTTCATTAAGACAAATTACTACGAGAACAAAACTTTTGATTCATATCAGGAATGTTTAGGTAAGAGGGAATAAATACTGAATCTATTTTTGATAATTGAGAGTTAGTATGAATTTAAGACACAGGGATCTGATATTAAGGGAATGGATTCTCAAACAATACGAACAGTGGCCCGGCTGTACTAAAAATTTCTACGTGGGGCTGGTTGTAATGGAAGCATAGACTATTGTACGTAAATGGCATATTGTAGGTAGGAGCGCGGACGGGGAGGGTGATTAGGGAGGTGAGGGTGAAGGTGAGGCCATCCCAGGGAGACGACTGGCGAGATGTCGTAGGAGGTCACCACCCAGGGAGACGGTTGATGAGTTGTGGTAGGTAACCGCACAAACACCAACCAGTCAGACATCTCTGCCACATCAACTGCTCTTTGAAATGTTCTCAGATCACTCCTAGTCTTCACCGCCAACAAGTGAAATGAACAAAACAAAGAATCTCTTCAAAGCCTTTTCTAGAAATCAGGGAAACCCAGGACTTTAACAAGTGAAAAGAAAATGGGTACGATTGTGTAGAAACTGTAGATGATACCTGAAAATGATTCAGTATTCACCTTGAAAGAATACCTTTTATTGTTGAACACTGTATACATATTCAGCCGTGGAAGATACATGGTAGCTAACCCTGCGAGTAATTCTGATGCACGTGAGATCAAAAGTTGAATGATCAAAGTCCTAGAGATAAAGATTAGTGGGAAAAAAAAAATCACCGGCCGAGCAGTTGATAATGTACAGTCAGTCCAAGATTACGTTTAGTCAGTCCAGTATTACGTAGAGTCAGTCCAAGATTACGTTTAGTCGTTCCAGTATTACGTAAGTTCAGTCCAAGTCTACGTTTAGTCAGTCCAGTATTGCGTAGAGTCAGTCCAAGATTACGTTTAGTCACTCCAGTATTGCGTAGGTTCAGTCCAAGATTACGTTTAGTCACTCCAGTATTACGTAGAGTCAGTCATATAATTCAAAATTTCATCGTTATGACAATCTATTCATTAGGTGCATCAAGTCTGAGGAAAAGCCCAGATATTAAAGAGAAGAATTCTTCGCCAACCAAATATTGTGTTGTGTCCATTTTGGGCAGAAATTGGAATTCTCTCGTGGGTTAAAGATTTTTTGTTCGAAACATTCGTGTCACTCGGAGAACATGAGGCCAATCATATATAGGTAAAAAGCTCTGAAGGACGCTCACCAACGCGAGAACAGACTCAAAACTTTCGAAACATCCAGGTGTGTGTGTGTGTGTGTGTGTGTGTATGTGCTTCCTATGTGACGAGGACTGTCAGCCATAGTGTCTTGTTGCTGGGACTAACAGTGCATTGCGTTACAGGCTGTGGGTGTCCTCTTATCAAGTGTAACGGCAGACTTTATCCCATCATGTGACGGGAGAACACCAGAATCTGTGAGTGACGTTGATTTACATTACTGGAGGTGACGCAAGACCTCTGTGTGACGGAAATGTAATGATTACAGCGTTGGTCTTTGTTACGGTGAGTTACGGAAGATAGGTACTCTGATGGTGAACCGTGTTACATGTTGCGGCGGTGATTGTCACTGGATGTTACAGTAGACAGTGTTTGTTACGTGACACTGATGAAGTTCGGCAGTTGTACGTCTCGTCTTCCCACACACAGGAGTGTGTGTGGGAAAATTCATCTGGTTTTCACTTTAATCATAATATTGATATTAGTATCAAAAATCCCTTCAACATTTCCATTTTCTTTCCGTGATTTGGGTAAACTGACATCTACAGTTTGTATATAAACAAAACAAGTCTGGCACACATCATTGCAGTTTTAAACTGTTTTTATAGAATCTCCCAGACCATAAGTAGCGCTTATTACTTAAGGGATTTGTGAAAATAAATTCAGTAGTGAACTCAATCGCATTTCATGTAAGTCTTCCCATCAAAGGGTCGAAGCATATCTCAATTATTGAACGAAATAGAACAGACTATCCGAATTTCTTTTCAGTGCGGGACCAGTGAGTAATTCTAATCCTACAAAATAAAGTCTGTTTTAAAATGCTTCGTAGACGGCTACCTGAATGTAACCTTACCGCTTCGATCGTCAAAGTCTTTCAGCATGAATGACGTAGACGACCTTTAGGGTATAATGGCCTAGCTTTTAATTTAACTCATTCATTTTGAGTGTATATATATGATGTCTGGGTCTGTGGTGGTGCTGGCTGGGTCTGTGGTGGTGCTGGCTGGGTCTCTGGTGGTGTTGGCTGATGTTGTGGAAGCAAGGGTCGCATGACAAGTGCCTGGCACAGGGGCATCATCAGAGATGGTGATTCTTGCGGCCCTTGGTTCGGTCTGTAGTGTGGTGCTGCAAATGATGAGTTCCAGCTTAGATTACTTAGAGCGATTAGAAATAGTTTTTTTTTTTCCATCAGCACCAGACCCACACTGTCAGTATCACCACCACTGTCATCATCACATCACAGTCACCACAATACCCATGTTACTCTCGTCACCATACAGTCACTGTACCACAGCTCCGTCACCACAGCCACACCTGGTGGTGGCAAATAGTGGTGACACGTGCACATGCAACTGCCTTTCTTGTTTTGCATCAAGAGGCTCAAAGGTTTGTGTAATTCGTGGTAACGTGGAGTTTTTCTTCCCGTATAGTATGTCTTCCTCGCATAGTGCTTTATAGTCAGACTTCTTTTCACGGCGTTTCGAAAACTGCCGAGCTGATCTGAGGGATTCTTCATTTCTACCCCACATATGCAATGCTTGCTTATCAAGAGAAAAAGCGAATATAAACATGAATGCAAACGCAAATACAAGCATCAAAGGTGAATGTATAATACTTGCATGAACGTCTAATGGAAAACATCACACACTGAGGACGTTACGTTTTGCCTTTACTTCTGCATAATACTGTTTGCACATTCGACTGATGAACATATCATAGGAATACCTCTGCAGTCAAGGCTGTGGAAGCGTCAAGTGAATTTCACTCTTGGGAAGTCTTTCTCATTTCATCTGAAACGAGTATTAGAACGTTTCCACTGGATGCGTAACACCTCTCATTCTTTGCCAGTTTATTCTCCTGATGCAAATCTTTCTCACGTCTGACCATTTTCTGTTCAGTAAAGGTGAGTAGAATCCTCATGGCTTGCATGGCTTTCTTCATGCAGAGTGGAGATGGGGGTGCTCCAAGATTCACTCATAAACGTTTTCGTTTTGAAATTTAGTGCATAGGGGTCGCTGGTGCATATCTACAGATTACGTTGCAGATGGTTTACACACGTTTCATTATACAAACTCCAAGATAAACAAGTTTACGTAATCTAGCCATTGCTGAGAGAAGAACGGAGTCTATCCCTGACATCCTGACGCACCTGTGACTAGAAATCAACCCATCCGGCGACATTACAGAGCAACTGTGAGACATAGATCCCCTCAGTGCGAAAACTTTTGACCGAGAGCACAACAACAAAACCCTTCCGACACAGTGACATTTGTCAGCATACTCGAGGGTCACGTCATCGTACTGGTGGAATTCAGTCATCGTATGGAAGGGATTTAGGCGTTGCATTTCCGGGGTTTAGTCGCCAATTTCAAGGGGTTTATTCGTCTTCTTCAAGGGTTTAAGTTGTCGATCTCAAGAAGGAGTAAAAGTCTTAGTGTTACCAGGTCTGCCACCCATAGGACATATTAGTGTTACCAACTCCCACACTTGGAATAAGACAGTATTATCAGTATTGCCACACGCGGGAAAGTTCCATTATCACTACCTTCTGTTGGAGTAAGCTTTTAGTATTACCAGCTCGGCACACAGCCAACTGCAGGTAATATCCCTCCGATGCAGGTAATGGCTTCCCGTCTTTCTTCCATAACGTAATTAATGAGCTTTAAATCCCTGGTTGCAGTGATGACATGAAAGTGTAACTCGTTAATTAAGGATTGGTTTGCGAGAGGAGGAAGTGGCCGAGGAAGGAAGGTTCGAGGAATGGGACAGATGAAGTGACAGGAGAAATGTAGTGAGAGCGTATGTGGCCTTAGAGGTATCTTGAACACCTGAAGAGGGTGTCCAGGGGTGTTCGACCGATGGTTAGAACTTGATGTCGACGGCCTTAACCAAGACCGGTCAACGGGACTAAATCCCAGACAGCCAGCCTTGCATGTTTGGTTTCGTTCTCAATGAAGCGCCTGGGACCTGTTACCATACTTCTTTCTTCCTTTCTTTCTCGCTCCTTCTCCTCCTACCCGCGCTTCCATGGACCCTCCCACACTTGCAGCATGTGCGAGTTTGTCTTCTGTACTGGAAGAGTGAGGCACGTAGCTGATGGATGAGGCGGGAGTGACTGGATAGTTCCACCTCCCTCAGGAGAAGTCTGGCCCTAATCGTATCACACTGGACACGTCCTTGAGTATAACACTGTGTACGTCTGTTGTAAACGGTACTACACTGTGACGGAATGCTGTGTACATCTGTTGTAAACTGTACTACACTGAGACAGAATACTGTGCACGTCTGTCGTAAACTGTACCACACTGAGACAGAATACTGTGTACGGGTGAGTTCTGTAACTTCAGTGTGACATGTTAGAGGGTAGTAACCGACCTGTTATCTAGATTCACTGTCTTTACTGCTTTCTTGTCTCACGCTGATGTCATGATCTTACGAGGAAACTACGACTGTAGTTAAGTGTATGATTCATGTGGATTAAACTTCACCACCTCCCTGCTTGGAGCAACTTAGTGACTTAAGTAGACACTGTTAACACTTACATGGAGTTCCTTCAACCCCAGAGATTCTACCGTGGAGGTAATTGATGCCTACAGAGGTTTCCTCTCGCCAGAGTTAGACGTTGATTGTCAGCTTCTTCAGGAAGAGAGAGAGAGCTGGAATCAAGGGTCGGTTGCCATGCCCTTCCTCACACCCAGTGCTGACTAAAGGTTTTCCATTTTGGTATTTCTCTTCTATTCCAAATTCATTTTAATGATAGTTCGCTATCCTGATACTTGATCACCCCGAGGAACAGGGTTTGGTTAGGGAATTTGAAGACCACATCTTACACTATCTGACTTTGTTATCATCAGACAGAGATGCACAGACTCCATCAGATGACCACTAATAATATGACTGGAATAAACCATCTCAGCTTAGCAAGAAGAGCGTCTTTTAGCCATTATTTGTTCTTAAGTTTTCTTTCTGGCCTGATCCACTCCACCTGAGGTCTAGACCAGACTCCAGCCGCTCGACTCCCCACCCACCTACCCACCCAACATTTGGATTCACTACATTTGTCAATATCCTTTTGCACGACCTCGAATCCTGTGATCTGGCCTGTCTTCCTGCAGTGCGCCTTTGCTTTTGTTGTTTGAACAACGATTGCATTAGCCTGACGGGGTGAGTGTATCTGTATGAAGAGGTTCACGCGTCCTTCTCCTGTAGGAGAAGAAAACCATCTCTTGGGATTCCTCATCTTGGGTAACTGGAGATACCTGCAAATTCACCCTTCTCTCACCCCATTTGTGGTTGTATTCTGTTTCCCTGCCATCTCCTCAGTCCCGGCAGTTCCTACCATATTCCCCGGTTGATAAGGAGGCTGCAGTTCATCCAGCCCCATCAATATTCCTGGCCCAGCAGGTGGCCAAGGTCCATCCAATCTCATGAAAAATACAGGGACGTCAGGTCGTCAGGTGTGTGTGTGCGCGCGCGTCCTTCTAGCTCCAGCAACGAGATTGATGGGTGGGCAGTGGGTCGCCCAGTCGTTTCGCCCTCCACTCCCAGTAGTGGAGCCGAGGCTCCAACATTCCCCGGGGCAGTACGTATCCATGGCCAAGAGGGTGGCACCCTTGGGGGAAGCACATCACCCGTCTGGACCTCACCACACAGTATCTGCCCACCAGTCATCCAGCTCCTCCACTGGGATAGACTTTCAGAACATTTCTCTGTTTCTTGTACCAAGAATTAACGACTCCTCTTTTCCTAGTAAATTCGGCGGTTGCCATTGAAACAGACCTACGTCACTGACAAAAAAAAAAATCTACCGCCCATAACTTGAAGTAGTTTGTCGCTCAAATGTCTCTCGTAGCCATTTGGAACATAGTTTCGTCTCTTGGTAGCTGAGTTCTCTGGCGACAGATACACCCTGTGCGTCTTAGGTCTCATGGTTTGCTCTTGCGGTCTTGAATTTTCTTCGCCGTTTCCCCCAACGTTAGCACGTTGGCGAGGTAGCGCCAGGAACAGACGGAGAAGTGGCCTGATTCGCTTACATCCAATCTGTAACTCTGACTTATAATGCACCGAAGCCAGAGCCCCTATCCACAACCAGACCTCTCCGTGGTTTCCTCCTCGCCGCTTCACATGCCCTGTTTCATTGATAGTACGTCGACCACTGTATACCACTTCGCTCCGGTTCGTTCTATCTCTTGCGTGCCCCCTGCATTTTCTGGTACCGAACATTCAAAGCATCTCTCACTCCATTCTTCCACCTCCTGCATATATATATATATATATATATATATATATATATATATATATATATATATATATATATATATATATATATATATATATATATATATAACTCACCTCGTGAGTGAGTGAAATTCGCAAAACAAGTTTATGATCGGAAGAAAAAAGAAATGATCAGAAAATGTCGTACTAACATAAATGAATTCGTGTGGCTGAGGGAACATGCGAGTCTGGGCGCCCACTTGGCCCCGACACAAGGAAATAAGTCAAACATATCAAATATTTCCATCTCATCAAACTTGACGTAGTTCTCACAGCCTCGAAGTGTGGACGAGACGTTAAGTGAAACTCACACTCGTAAGAAAACTGAAATGAATTATCTTCAAAGCCAAGATTTCCTATGAGTATTTTCAGGCTACACACTTCAGTGTCTGCAAAAAAAAAAAATGACAGTGCGATGCGCCGTGAAAAAAAAAAAGGAAGAAAAAGTAAGAAATAGGAAAAGTGCTTCAAATTAAGCCCACCAGAGGTGTCTCCTCGTTGATATAAGTCTACTTTGGTGCAACCGCGGGTGTGTTTCGGTCGCCAGATGGTTTGTACGGCGAGAGGGTGTTGTGTTCCTACCATAATCTCTTGGTATAGAGTGGAGGAGGGGCAGAAATAAAGTTCATGAAGGGTTCCAGTGTATTGTCTGTAGACCAGCTGGACATCAGGCAGACAGCTGCACTGATGAGGGGCTGTCATGTTGGCCACGTCCCTCCATTACCTTGATGTGCCGGTAGAAAATAGGACACGGGCAGGCCAGACGCCCATCTGGGAATGTGCACAAAATGGCCTCCCAGGAAACTTAGTGGGGACATGGGAGGGAGGCGCAGTCGCCCCGTAAGGCTGAAATCGAGGCCGTTCCGTTGCCCTGGAAAGATTCTGGAATGCTGGGGCAAAAGGAGCCGTAGCCTAGGATAGTGCTGCGAGTGATGGGCCTAACCTCCACACCGCTGTAGGGATACAACCACCTGATCTTACCGTCTTTTAGTCGCTGTGACTGGTCTTGCTTATCATCATCCCCGACCGTTCTTGTAAGACTGGTGAGGATTACTTGGCCACAATCCAACCTGGGATGATGAGGCATATATAGTGACGACAGACATGACTAATATATAGAATCCAAGTTTCTAAAGTGCCTAAATATAAGAAAACAGTTGTCAAATTTTGGACTAGGATGACATCAGTGTCTCCACGATGGAAAGCATCTTTCGAACCGACCAACCACACGGCTGCTGTTGCCGATGACCAGAACACACCAGATCCGCTCACCACCAACCAACACGGCAAGTAAGTCGACCGACCCACAAGCACGGGAACTAAGCCGTTCTTTTCGTAGTATCTTAGAGTGAACTGGATATCCACTTGGTGGAAAAACCAGAGACGCGGGCTGTGTCTGGCACCACGAGGACGCCATGTTCAGCTGGAAGATATATCTGAAGTGAATAACATCACGGTGATTGTTACAGGTTGTTTAGGACCTCCGTGGTGTAACGGTTAATGTTTATGACCGAGGTGCAATCACGGGCCACCCATGGTCGAGCGTATAGGTTTGAATCTTGGTTGCGGCAGTCGGTCCAGTCTGTCTGCCCAGCTGTTCATCCACCTTTGTAAACCCTCCTGATCAGACAGAGATTATCTTGCTGCTTGGCCTTCGCCGGAAGACATTTCTTCCCCGTGTCTTGCAAACCACGCACCAGAGCTGCCGCAGCTCAAGGCTTGGCGGCGTCTGTACAAGTAAGGTTTTCTGGCCTTCCTCAAGATGCGCTCATATGCTGTGTGGATATGGACGGCTGGGAGAAGGGTTTTAGCTAATCGGAGACTTCGTCGGTCGAGCCGGGCGTCGAGGGGGAATTTTAGAACTTCCAGTAGGATATTTCAGAAGTAAAAAGGGGCCGCCAGTTACCAGGAGAGGGGCTCTTGATGGGAGACTTGATACCCCCCTTGAACGTAGCAGAGGAGATATTCCCTGCACTAGGGCTGCCTCAGGTCCCCTCTTAGCGATCCCTGGGGTTGTTGGTCGAGAGGAGATTGAACAATTGTCCCAGGAGGAAGTGCCGAGAATGAAGGCTGGATCATACCCTTCAGATGTAAGATGACGATTTGGGGAGATTTCATCAGTCAGCTGGCTGGAAGTCGCTGAGGAGGACAGAAAGGCAAATATAGATCGGTACAGAAAGCGTATGGCTGCCGAGATCACACCCATCTGATCTGAGAGGCTTTCCCAAAGTGGACTTAGTATTTTGCATTCGTTTAAATACATTGCTGGTAAAGGAAAGAAATTAACCCAAGAAACTGGTTGATCGATGAGTTGTTAGATGTCTACTGGTTGATCTATGAGTTGTTCGATGTCTACTGAGATGAAAGACATAGTTTGTGTTGATTTGAGCGACTCTGTCCCCTTCAAAACCGCTTCAGGCCTTCGACCTCTATAGCCTAGGATTAGTTAGTGTGTGGTAAACGAAACGGGCGCTGTCCTCGAAAATGACACAAAGACATCTACGCCAAGACATCTTTACTCCTGCTGGTGGTTCGTGGGTCGGAAGTGTTGGCATTGAAACCCAGGCTTCTGCCCCACCCACTTAGGAGATTGAAGTTGGCTTTAGATGAAGTCGTCAATGCCAGCCAAGTGACCACTATCCAAGTACCCATACGTCAGACTTCAACGTGTGGCTGTCTACCATCTACCTCTGATGCCCTTGCGTGCAGTTCGGTGTGTTTTTAGGTCGAATATTTATCTATATATTCATATGATGTTATTCGGTAGACTAAAAAACAAAAATCTTGGGAAGGCAAACATTTGGTAAAATATTCATCGGTTTTCGTTTAGAAAAACAGGTCATTCTTTTCACTATGGATCTATATCAAATAGAATAATTGATTCGTGCTATCCATGACAAGACCCAGGAGACAGCTGTTAGGCACGGACAAAGTCGATCTCCCATGAGGAATGTCTCTCTGGCATTACACACCCAACAGCCGTTTTGATGCCTCCTGCATCCCAAAGAAAACGGCTCACAAGAAAAATCCTTTGTGAAAAAAAAGAAGAAAGAACGAAGGGAAAAAAAATATCTCCATGTTGTTTTATGCACCACAAAGGCCAGTCATTTTCCTTCCGAGTGCGTCATGAATATTTTATATATGGAGGATGAGTCCATCCGAGCCCGTGGGGTGAACCTTGGAGATGGGCAGGGATTGAAGGGAAGGCCACGAGGAACAGATGACTGAAGGGCCTCCCCGCCTGTGGGACCCGTCATATATATATATATATATATATATATATATATATATATATATATATATATATATATATATATATATATATTTTTTTTTTTTTTTTTTTTTTTTTTTTTTTGCTTTGTCGCTGTCTCCCGCGTTTGCGAGGTAGCGCAAGGAAACAGACGAAAGAAATGGCCCAACCCACCCCCATACACATGCCTTGATTCAATCCACTGACAGCACGTCAACCCCGGTATACCACATCGCTCCAATTCACTCTATTCTTTGCCCTCCTTTCACCCTCCTGCATGTTCAGGCCCCGATCACACAAAATCTTTTTCACTCCATCTTTCCACCTCCAATTTGGTCTCCCTCTTCTCCTCGTTCCCTCCACCTCCGACACATATATCCTCTTGGTCAATCTTTCCTCACTCATTCTCTCCATGTGACCAAACCATTTCAAAACACCCTCTTCTGCTCTCTCAACCACGCTCTTTTTATTTCCACACATCTCTCTTACCCTTACGTTACTTACTCGATCAAACCACCTCACACCACACATTGTCCTCAAACATCTCATTTCCAGCACATCCATCCTCCTGCGCACAACTCTATCCATAGTCCACGCCTCGCAACCATACAACATTGTTGGAACCACTATTCCTTCAAACATACCCATTTTTGCTTTCCGAGATAATGTTCTCGACTTCCACACATTCTTCAAGGCTCCCAGAATTTTCGCCCCCTCCCCCACCCTATGATCCACTTCCGCTTCCATGGTTCCATCCGCTGCCAGATCCACTCCCAGATATCTAAAACACTTCACTTCCTCCAGTTTTTCTCCATTCAAACTCACCTTCCAATTGAATTGACCCTCAACCCTACTGTACCTAATAACCTTGCTCTTATTCACATTTACTCTTAACTTTCTTCTTTCACACACTTTACCAAACTCAGTCACCAGCTTCTGCAGTTTCTCACATGAATCAGCCACCAGCGCTGTATCATCAGCGAACAACAACTGACTCACTTCCCAAGCTCTCTCATCCCCAACAGACTTGCCCCTCTTTCCAAAACTCTTGCATTCACCTCCCTAACAACCCCATCCATAAACAAATTAAACAACCATGGAGACATCACACACCCCTGCCGCAAACCTACATTCACTGAGAACCAATCACTTTCCTCTCTTCCTACACGTACACATGCCTTACATCCTCGATAAAAACTTTTCACTGCTTCTAACAACTTGCCTCCTACACCATATATTCTTAATACCTTCCACAGAGCATCTCTATCAACTCTATCATATGCCTTCTCCAGATCCATAAATGCTACATACAAATCCATTTGCTTTTCTAAGTATTTCTCACATACATTCTTCAAAGCAAACACCTGATCCACACATCCTCTACCACTTCTGAAACCACACTGCTCTTCCCCAATCTGATGCTCTGTACATGCCTTCACCCTCTCAATCAATACCCTCCCATATAATTTGCCAGGAATACACAACAAACTTATACCTCTGTAATTTGAGCACTCACTCTTATCCCCCTTGCCTTTGTACAATGGCACTATGCACACATTCCGCCAATCCTCAGGCACCTCACCATGAGTCATACATACATTAAATAACCTTACCAACCAGTCAACAATACAGTCACCCCCTTTTTTGATAAATTCCACTGCAATACCATCCAAACCTGCTGCCTTGCCGGCTTTCATCTTCCGCAAAGCCTTTGCTACCTCTTCTCTGTTTACCAACTCATTTTCCCTAACCCTCGCACTTTGCACACCACATCGACCAAAACACCCTATATCTGCCACTCTATCATCAAACACATTCAACAAACCTTCAAAATACTCACTCCATCTCCTTCTCACATCACCACTACTTGTTATCACCTCCCCATTTGCGCCCTTCACTGAAGTTCCCATTTGCTCCCTTGTCTTACGCACTTTATTTACCTCCTTCCAGAACATCTTTTTATTCTCCCTAAAATTTAATGATACTCTCTCACCCCAACTCTCATTTGCCCTTTTTTTCACCTCTTGCACCTTTCTCTTGACCTCCTGTCTCTTTCTTTTATACGTCTCCCACTCAATTTCATTTTTTCCCTGCAAAAATCGTCCAAATGCCTCTCTCTTCTCTTTCACTAATACTCTTACTTCTTCATCCCACCACTCACTACCCTTTCTAATCAACCCACCTCCCACTCTTCTCATGCCACAAACATCTTTTGCGCAATCCATCACTGATTCCCTAAATACATCCCATTCCTCCCCCACTCCCCTTACTTCCATTGTTCTCACCTTTTTCCATTCTGTACTCAGTCTCTCCTGGTACTTCCTCACACAAGTCTCCTTCCCAAGCTCACTTACTCTCACCACCCTCTTCACCCCAACATTCACTCTTCTTTTCTGAAAACCCATACAAATCTTCACCTTAGCCTCCACAAGATAATGATCAGACATCCCTCCAGTTGCACCTCTCAGCACATTAACATCCAAAAGTCTCTCTTTCGCGCGCCTGTCAATTAACACGTAATCCAATAACGCTCTCTGGCCATCTCTCCTACTTACATAAGTATACTTATGTATATCTCGCTTTTTAAACCAGGTATTCCCAATCATCAGTCCTTTTTCAGCACATAAATCTACAAGCTCTTCACCATTTCCATTTACAACACTGAACACCCCATGTATACCAATTATTCCCTCAACTGCCTCATTACTCACCTTTGCATTCATATATATATATATATATATATATATATATATATATATATATATATATATATATATATATATATATATATATCTGGAAGTGGATCTGGCAGCGGATGGAACCATGGAAGCGGAAGTGGATCACAGGGTGGGGGAGGGGGCGAAAATTCTGGGGGCCTTGAAGAATGTGTGGAAGTCGAGAACATTATCTCGGAAAGCAAAAATGGGTATGTTTGAAGGTATAGTGGTTCCAACAATGTTGTATGGTTGCGAGGCGTGGGCTATGGATAGAGTTGTGCGCAGGAGGATGGATGTGCTGGAAATGAGATGTTTGAGGACAATGTGTGGTGTGAGGTGGTTTGATCGAGTGAGTAACGTAAGGGTAAGAGAGATGTGTGGAAATAAAAAGAGCGTGGTTGAGAGAGCAGAAGAGGGTGTTTTGAAATGGTTTGGTCACATGGAGAGAATGAGTGAGGAAAGATTGACCAAGAGGATATATGTGTCGGAGGTGGAGGGAACGAGGAGAAGAGGGAGACCAAATTGGAGGTGGAAAGATGGAGTGAAAAAGATTTTGTGTGATCGGGGCCTGAACATGCAGGAGGGTGAAAGGAGGGCAAGGAATAGAGTGAATTGGAGCGATGTGGTATACCGGGGTTGACGTGCTGTCAGTGGATTGAATCAAGGCATGTGAAGCGTCTGGGGTAAACCATGGAAAGCTGTGTAGGTATGTATATTTGCGTGTGTGGACGTATGTATATACATGTGTATGGGGGGGGTTGGGCCATTTCTTTCGTCTGTTTCCTTGCGCTACCTCGCAAACGCGGGAGACAGCGACAAAGTATAAAAAAAAAAAAATATATATATATATATATATATATATATATATATATATATATATATATATATATATATATATATATATATATATATATATGTGTGTGTGTGTGTGTGTGTGCAAACATACATAGAAGTAAAAACATAGAATGCATACACAGAGTCAAGGGGTGGGATAGTGAAAGTGTTGAGACTCTTCCCGTAATACAAGTAGTAGTACACACACACACACATTCCCTACGCCGCAGTGTGGTTCACCTTCCCCTCTCCAGTAGGTATTACTTTGGCTTTTGCACCTGAGAGCTGGCTACTTGTGAGCCCCCACCACTAGCTAGACCATGCAATACTCGGCAAGCTGTTGCGTCACATGATTATTGTGTGGCTTTCGCTACACGTCGAAGCTTTGGAACTGTCTTCTTTCTCATGTCTATCTCATTAACTATGACCTGGCACATCTCAAAAGACAGGTCTTTCACTTTCTCAAATTCGCAAATACTTTCCCTTGTCATTTCTTTCCTATTTCATAATACTCTATATATTTCAATGAAGGCCCAGCCTTGTTGTGAACTTTTGTCCGTGACTGGAGCCTTCGACATAATATATATATATATATATATATATATATATATATATATATATATATATATATATATATATATATATATACAGTAGGGTTGAGGGTCAAGTCAATTGGGAGGTGAGTTTGAATGGAGAAAAACTGGAGGAAGTGAAGTGTTTTAGATATCTGGGAGTGGATCTGTCAGCGGATGGAACCATGGAAGCGGAAGTGGATCATAGGGTGGGGGAGGGGGCGAAAATTTTGGGAGCCTTGAAAAATGTGTGGAAGTCGAGAACATTATCTCGGAAAGCAAAAATGGGTATGTTTGAAGGAATAGTGGTTCCAACAATGTTGTATGGTTGCGAGGCGTGGGCTATGGATAGAGTTGTGTGCAGGAGGATGGATGTGCTGGAAATGAGATGTTTGAGGACAATGTGTGGTGTGAGGTGGTTTGATCGAGTAAGTAACGTAAGGGTAAGAGAGATGTGTGGAAATAAAAAGAGCGTGGTTGAGAGAGCAGAAGAGGGTGTTTTGAAATGGTTTGGGCACATGGAGAGAATGAGTGAGGAAAGATTGACCAAGAGGATATATGTGTCGGAGGTGGAGGGAACGAGGAGAAGAGGGAGGCCAAATTGGAGGTGGAAAGATGGAGTGAAAAAGATTTTGTGTGATCGGGGCCTGAACATGCAGGAGGGTGAAAGGAGGGCAAGAAATAGAGTGAATTGGAGCGATGTGGTATACAGGGGTTGACGTGCTGTCAGTGGATTGAATCAAGGCATGTGAAGCGTCTGGGGTAAACCATGGAAAGCTGTGTAGGTATGTATATTTGCGTGTGTGGACGTGTGTATGTACGTGTGTATGGGGGTTGGGCCATTTCTTTCGTCTGTTTCCTTGCGCTACCTCGCAAACGCGGGAGACAGCGACAAAGTATAAAAAAAAAAAAAAAAAAAATATATATATATATATATGTGTGTGTGTGTGTGTGTGTGTGTGTGTGTGTGTGTGTGTGATCGGGGCCTGAACATGCAGGAGGGTGAAAGGAGGGCAAAGAATAGAGTGAATTGGAGCGATGTGGTATACCGGGGTTGACGTGCTGTCAGTGGATTGAATCAAGGCATGTGTATGTGGGTGGGTTGGGCCATTTCTTTCGTCTGTTTCCTTGCGCTACCTCGCAAACGCGGGAGACCGGCAAAAAAAAAAAAAAAAAAAAATATATATATATATATATATATATATATATATATATATATATATATATATATATATTTTTTTTTTTTTTTCTTCTTTCAAACTATTCGCCATTTCCCGCATTAGCGAGGTAGCGTTAAGAACAGAGGACTGGGCCTTTGAGGGAATACCCTCACCTGGCCCAATTCTCTGTTCCTTCTTTTGGAAAATTAAAAAAAAAACGAGAGGGGAGGATTTCCAGCCCCCCGCTCCCTCCCCTTTTAGTCGCCTTCTACGACACGCAGGGAATACGTGGGAAGTATTCTTTCTCCCCTATCCCCAGGGAAAATATATATATATATATATATATATATATATATATATATATATATATATATATATATATATATATATATATATATATATATATATATAATGTGCGGGTTGTAAGTCTGTTCTTAGATTACTTTGTGATATGTTTAATTAATTGAGATGAATACTAACCAAACGATGAAATATTTTTCTGAAATACTGAGTAGACAAGTGTGACTATTTTTCCAGCAGGATTTGCCCTCAGGCAGATGCCTTAACGACTCCAGAGAATTAAAGTATTTGTAAATAAAACATCATTTACCAAGATATGCAAGTTTAAGGTACGTATAGATTATTTGCTGGTGTATTATTTTTTATGTTTTTAGCAGGAAACCATCAGTCTTGTATTTCACTTTTAGCAAAACCTTCATGAACGTAAGTACACTAAAGTTGTTATTGTGCCGACTACTCGGCACCGACAGTTGATTGTACAAAGATCGTATTTTATATTGTTTAATTTATGCTTCTATGTTACTTTAAGGTAGTTTAAGACCAGTGGTAGAGCCTCTGATCATGACCTATGAACTTAGACCAGTTACTGTGGAATTAGAAGCTAGACACCGAATGCGTTCCCGTCACGTAACTGAATGTGGAGGAAAGCAAACTTGCATTTCTAAAACGATAATTATATTCTAGATTATCAACTGCTGTTAAAGCGAAAATAGCTGAATGCTTTCAGCATTTAAAACAGTTTGATGAAAGGTTGCTGCTTAACTGAGCACAAAGTTGATAGAGAGTTCTAAACGCCCTTACAGAAAGGGTTTTTGGTTCAGCAGCATGGTAATTGTCTAGTTTAGCTCGGCATGGCTATTACGTTTCGGAATTGGTTACATAAGTTTTAGACGCTCGATATACTTCTTAATGATTGCAGAACTACTTGCAGAGGGCTTATTAGATGTCCTTCGTAATGTATTATATTGAATAGAACAATAGTGATATTTCTGCAATCTTTTTGGGAAGTCAATATAAATGTAGGCAGTACACTTGAAAGAAATGAACATTACCTATGTACATTTCACTTTACCTCCCTAGCAGTCAGGATTTAACTTGCTGTTCAGTATTCTAGCGAAATATACTAGCCACTCGTGAAAATACCCTGTCAGCGTAGCACCAAATGTTAAACATGTGACATTCCATCCTCTACAGGAGACAAATATTTTTATGGCACAGTATATTTCTGCTATGATTTCAGCAAAAAGGCTAGGTTTTATATAGGTTCTGCTGATATTGATTGTTACCATCTTTTACATTTAACAACTGCTATCATCTTATTTGATACCAGTGAAAAAAAATATCCCAACTAAATTTCCTTTGCTGTTAATTTCTTCTCTGAATGTCATTGTAACACTGCAGCACACAGTTAGTCAATATTGGCTCATAGCAATGAGGAATTAAGGTAGACAAATACTAGTAGGACCTTTATTTTAGCTCAGACCAGGGAACAGTTTTAGAATCCTTTCAGTGGTATTTGTCAGTGCCATCCACGTAGTTCTGTTTTATCAAAATTGTTGTGAATGCTCCAACTCAGTAAAATACAAAATTCCTTAATTTAACGGTATAGGTACAGAAAATAAATGTCGTATCTGCAGTACTTTCCACATTAATAGGATGAGGGTCACTGCCAGTTTGAATAGTACTTCTTAATCTTTATGGTTAGACATTAGACTTTTTTAGAAGCAGCACTTTTTTCAGGAGGTAACTGAAAAGTAAAGAGTATTGACTGTGTTTAGACTGATGTAAATTACAAACACTCAAGACATTATAAAGTATGTATGTTGTAAGCAATACTTGAGACATTCAAGGCATCTCTTGAAATACAGCAAATTGATTTCATCTTGTTCTGTCAGTTATGGCTTTACAGACCAGTGAATAACAATATTTGTATGTTCTGAATGCTTATATATAACATTGAATAGTGCAGTGCTCTTTGTTTTATAATTCGTATAACTCATTAAAAAGATAATTTCATATTATTGCATCATCAATAAAGATATATTTATATAGTCAGTATATGAGAACACAGAATTGTATTTGAGGGTAGGGCTGATTTACATGAGTGTTACTCTTATTATGATTAACAAAAATGTTAGAGTTCAGAATAATATCTTACCATTAATTTTTATGCAATGTCTGTATTACTGCAGCAAAATGTCTGAGCTGTCATGTTGCTTATGAAGATTGATTTTGATAATTCAGAACATTTTAGTTGATTCTCTCCCAGAACAGGGCATTTCACACCCCCAAACATTTCTGGGGATGCCAAGGACAGCATATCAAAACAGATGGCTTGAACTTAGGGCAGTTCCACCAGAATTAAGACATTTAGTCACATAGCATTTTGCAAGTTTTAACCCAAAACTTTAAGTTCCAGTTTGTGAGTACCACAGAGGTAATGTATGACTTTGGATGAAATGGATATTAATGGGCTGCTTATACAGGTTGCACTTCCCTAATCTAGCACTCTGTGGTCTGGCAACTCCTATGGTCTGGCACATTTTGAATCTGCCTCCATTAGTTTGTGTATCTGCCACCAGTGTTAGCAGTGTTACAGCACCAAAATCTGTTTACACTGCAGCTAAGTTAATTAACAGTTATGTTAATTTCTCATAGTCCCAGAACAAGTGTATAATGCTGACAAATCTGCCCTGTATTGGCATTGTATACCAAGAAAAACCATTGCCCAAGAAATTGAGGAGTCTCCATCTGGAGGTAAGGAATCCAAAGATTGGGGTAACATTTTTTGGGTGCAGCAATGCTACAGGAACACATAAAACCAAGCTGATGGTAATTGGTAAGAGTGTTCGTCCGAGGGCCTTTAAATGGATCATTTCCCGTATTCCGGCATTTTCTGTGGTCCAACAATGGCTAGGTCCCAAGGTTGCTGGATTAAAGAGGTACAACCTGTACTTAGAAGTGGTTTGGGCTATGATTTGGGGCAATGTCATTCCTTGTACAGTATGATTTAAGTGATAATGGTGCGAGGTATGGGTGGAGGAGGTTGGATTTGTTGGAGCTGAAATGTTTCAGCACAATATGTGTTATGAGGTAGTTTGATCAAGTAAGTAATGAAAGTAAAAGAGAGATGCAGAAATAAAAAGGGGGTGGTTGAGAGATCTGAGGAGGGTGTGCAGAAATGGTTCAGACATATGGAGGGAATAAATGAGGAAAGGTTGTTATTAAAGTTATGTGTCAAAGTGAATGGAAGAAGAACAGGGAGACCATATTGGAAATGTAAGGATGGAACAAAAAAGATTTTGAGTAAGGGTGAAAGGCCTACATAGGATAGAGTGAACTGGAATGATTTGGTATACTAGGATCGACGTGCCATCAATAGACTGAACCAAGGCATGTAAAGCATTTAGGATTAGCCATGGAAATGTTAGTGGAGCATGGTTTTGGACATGGAGCTGTGGTTTGTTACATTGCACATGACAGCTAGAGAATGAACAAGATCAAATGCAGCCTTTTCTCATTTCTTCCAAGCACTACCCCACTGATGCGGGAACAGTGATCAAGTATGAAAGAAGGCAAAAAGATGAAGATGGCTATGATGATCAGGGAGTGTGTGGGTTAAAAATGAAACACTTGTATAAATGAACAGATCCTATAAAAACCTCAGCTGACTTCACCCAGAAGCCAATAATTACTTTAAATTTCAAATTATAGTTGAAATATTCTAAAGGCGTTGTCATCCTTCTATTACATTGACTGTATGCTGCAGGGGAAAGCGAACACAGCAAAGACAGTCAGTGAATGAATTTCCTGACAGTTAAATGTAGACATATTAACTATTTATTTATTATATTATTTATTTTGCTTTGTCGCTGTCTCCCGCGTTTGCAAGGAAGCGCAAGGAAACAGACGAAAGAAATGGCCCAACCCACCCCCATACACATGTATATACATACACGTCCACACACGCAAATATACATACCTATACATCTCAGTGTACACATGTATATACACACACAAACATATACATATATACACATGTACATAATTCATACTGTCTGCCTTTATTTATTCCCATAGCCACCTAGCCACACATGGAATAACATCCCCCTCCCCCCCTCATGTGTGTGAGGTAGCGCTAGTAAAAGACAACAAAGGCCCCATTCATTCACACTCAGTCTCTGGCTGTCATGTGATAATGCCCGAAACCACAGCTCCCTTTCCACATCCAGGCCCCACAGAACTTTCCATGGTTTACCCCAGACGCTTCACATGCCGTGATTCAATTTACCATGAATACTCAACAGATTTATACCTCTGTAATTTGAGCACTCACTCTTATCCCCTTTGCCTTTGTACAATGGCACTATGCAAGCATTCTGCCAATCCTCAGGCACCTCACCATGAATCATACATACATTAAATAACCTTACCAACCAGTTAACAATACAGTCACCCCCTTTTTTTAATAAATTCCACAGCAATACCATTCAAACCTACTGCCTTGCCGGCTTTCATCTTCCGCAAAGCTTTTACTACCTTTTCTCTGTTTACCAAATCATTTTCCCTAACCCTCTCACTTTGCACACCACCTCGACCAAAACACCCTATATCTGCCACTCTATCATCAAACACATTCAACAAACCTTCAAAATACTCACTCCATCTCCTTCTCACATCACCACTACTTGTTATCACCTCCCCATTATCCCTCTTCACTGAATTTCCCATTTGCTCACTTGTCTTATGCACTTTATTTACCTCCTTCCAGAACATCTTTTTATTCTCCCTAAAATTTAATGATACTCTCTCACCCCAACTCTCATTTGCCCTCTTATTAACTATAACATCTTATTTCAAATAATATCTTAGATAAGGCATCTTTAGATTGCCCTGGGAACTTAAGTGACATTTTTATAGGTTCTGTTAATTTCTAGAAGTTTTTAATTTTACAGCATATTTTACCTGATCATATCCCTCCTATTATCATTATTGATTGCTGAAGGATGAAAAAATAATGCTCCATAGCACACTCTCCCAATCTGAATCACTTCTGATAAGTACAGGGAATGCTTTGATATGCATTTCTTCCATTTTTATAAGTGCCCTTAAACTGGAACTTTATCAAAATTTATTTAAGTAGTAAATACTTTTGGCAAACTGCCTTATGATGATGGACACTACAAGTGCAAAAACAAACTTTTGCACTGCAATTACTTTCATAAATGCACCATATACTTTACACTGATGGTCCTGGCTAAATGTAGTTGGAACACATAGATGGGATGTGCCTCTTATATGAAATGGATGGCCCAGTATGAATTAAACCTTGAATTGCAGTCTTTACTTTACTAATTGGAAAATACTTTGGCATATGTGCAATCTTTTCCCCCTGTTTTGACTGTAAGATCCTTGTTATTCTTGGCTAGATTTAAATGGAACACATAAAAGGCATGTGCTTCTTACATTATATGTGTATTTCATTAAAAATTGGAGTGATACATTGATGTTATGAGAATGAAATGAAAATTATTGTTAGGACATGAGACATTTAACAATCATAGACAAACTATTTTTCAAAATTTTCAAGTTTTTTCTAACAATCTGTTTTCTCTTCCAGAGTAGGCAAACAATGAATAAAGCCAAAACAAAATTTGTGGCTGAGTCCAAAAAGCAGCATGCTCAAGAAAATAAGAAAAGGAAGGTACAAGAGGTTTATGATAAAAAAACTTTCAGCGCTGTTTTTCCACTCAACTTTCAAGAGAATGATATGATGACTGCTGATCCAACACTAAATGCAATTTCAAAAAGAAAAGTGAAGCAGATTTATGCTGCTAGAAATGATGGGAATGAATCAGCAGAACTAACAGAAACGGAGCAGAAATCATTCCATCGCTTCATGAAAAAGATTGAACGAAATTTAAGATTTAGAAAAGTAAAGGAGAAAAAGTATGAATATGAATCAAAAAAACAAGGTGAAAATGAATTTGTAAAGCCTAGAAAGAAGGTTCCAGGAAAGTACCTTAACATTAACTATGCTGATGACCCAGACATTGTCAAATACAATGGATTCTACATCAAGAAAAAAGCTGTGAAAGAGTTGAATAAGTTAAAAGGTCAGTGATATATATTTTTGTAAGAAGTGTTCTCTAGTGCTGTATACATTGCAGTTACTATTTCTGCAAAGTATTTTTCTAATCATTAGTGTGAGTTATGGACCCTAATTACAAAAGATTGAAAGAAGGTGCATATATTTGAAATGAAATGATGATGGAAATTTTGGTGTAAGAAGTATGGTTTCCTGCTGAGTATGATTGAAAGAGCTGAGCAGGGTGTGCTGAATTGGTTTGGACATATTGAAAGGTTGTTGAAGAGAGATTGCCCAAGAGAATGTACATGTCGAAAGTGCAAAGAGCATGGGAGAGGGGTAGACCAAGAAAGAGATGGAAGGATGAACAGAAAGAGGCTTTGAGTTGTTGGGGCCTGAGCTTATAGGAGAATGAGAAACTTTCATAGGATACAACAAATGGGGTGTAATCATGTACAAAAGGCCACATTCTGTCAGCAGTCTGTCGGCTTTGGCTGTGGTTTGGAATTTCTGTCTTCAAAGCATTATACATGACAGCTAGGGAAAGCATATGAGGAAATGAGGCATGTTTATCTGCTCCTGGCACGACCTTTCCACATAGAAAACATCAAACTAGTACAGACAAGATGAAAAGGATTTTATCACAGCAGGATTTTTTATGTGAAGTATCTGTTATCAGTGGGTGTGATGCATCTTTGTTCCTTAATCAAAAAAAAAATTAGGAAATATTGTGTATGTACTAATGCAATTTCATAAAGGTATATGTGCACGATTGCATCAAATACACAAAATTTTGCTTTACTTGTCATGAGTTTTGCACCAGCATAGCAAAACAAAGATGCCTTTTCCATATATTTTGTTGAATTAGGATTAACTAATTCTCTCACCTTCAAAATGAATTATTGTGTAAAGAATTTATATAGCAAAGTGTTCTTTCATCCCTCTCTATGGATGTGTGTGCAGAAGGGAATTTTCACTGTTATAGTTAACTATAATACTTATACCAATATCTCTGAGATGGATGTATGTTTCAGAGACATTGCAATACTCTTAAGTTTAGGTGCACTGTGAAATGAAAGGGCTATTAAGATCAATATTTACATTTTTAAGTTCATGTTTTGCTCCCCAGATCGACTAATTGGAGAGGAGCTTCCTGAACATGAACTACGAAGTGAATTGCGACTCGCCTGTCGAAAGCAAGAACGATTGTTAAAGAAAGAGAAGAAGAATACAATTGCCAAGTGATTTTTTCTACAGTTGTCATTGTTCTTATGCTGTAAATTAGAATTTTTCATTTGTTTGGTTTATAATCATTTTCATGCAAAACCCTGTTAACAACTGAACAACTTCATATTTACAGTTCTGTTTATCTGTTCATTAGCATGTTTTTTACATGTGTTATTTGTCTATTCTTTACATATCTCTGATGCCTTCCAACAGTTTTCCAAATGTCCTTGCTGGAGCTGAACATATATTTTCATTGTAAATAGTAAATAGTGTGAACTAAATATGAAAACTTTTGAGAGCTGGATCAGCAGAGAAAGACTAAATTTTTACCAACATTGCTACATAAATAGTTTTATATCTGATGAAGATTTCAAGGTCAGGGGTCAAAGGGTAAGGTCACAAGTTCTTTTGTAATGAAGTGTTACTAAATAATTTTGTAAAGAATCTGTAGACATATGTAAACCAAACTTATATCACTCATACTACATAAAACGTTTATATATTATTAAGTTCCCGAGACAAGGTTCAGAGATCAAGGCCACAAGGTGTCTCATTTTAGGGGAATAAAAAACATGCAGAAGGAATGATTTTATAGGCACTTTTTTCTTTTTCTGTGAATGCATTGCTTTCTCATTTTCTATTCTGAACTGTACTCATTCACATAAAACCACATCTTCAGTTTCTAGCGTGAAAGAAAAGTTCAAGATCTGCAAGAGTATGAAGATTTTGATGTGCTCAATGACAAGATTTGTCAAGGATATCTTGTCACAAATACTTTCCTGATTTTTTTTTTCTTATTGTTTCTTGTCTAGTATATGAGAGAACAATATATCAGTTCATGTTAACAAGACTGCAGAGCTGTAGTTTTAGAAAGGGATGAGTGACTAGGGTATGGGGTAAAGTAAGGAATGAAGAGGTTAGAGTAGAATGAATACAGAATAATGCTAAAGGAGTAGTTAATGAAATAAATATCATAGTGTTGGTTTGTATGTTCTCAGGAAAAGACTGAGTGTAGAAAGATCAAGGATTTTCAAATGAGGTTAGTGGAGGAGACATATTTAGGGAATTGAAGGTTGTTTGTATATTCTTGATAAGAGAATACAAGAGGATTAGATATTCATTATGAGAGGATATGAATGGAGGATTATAAAGATGATACCATATATGCAGTCTGTTACAGGTACATTCTGTCTGTAACTTGTTTTTGTATGTTTTATCATAACTTTCATTCTTTCTGTCCTCTACAGATAAAAGACAAAGCAAAAGCATGAATAAGGAAGAAGACGAAACAAAATTTTCTGTGGTAACCACAAACCAAGACCCAGACTTTAGTTGCTGAAATGGATCTTAACTGCTAGAGTATTAAAAATTGTAGAGTTTGTGTCATGTAGAAGGGAAATAAAAGTTCCTCTCCTTCCAAACACTATTAAAGTGTTCAGGTACTGTATTGTGTTGTATCATTAAGATCACACCATAAATTCTCATCCCTTACTGAATAACCTATTTGTGGATTGAAATTGCTCAATTTATCAACCTTAAATCCATATCCTGCTTAGAGTATAAGGTTTTCCTTATAATGGCATGTCTGTAATTTTTTTTTTTTTTTTTTTTTTTTTTTTTTTTTTTTTTAAAGAAGGATCAGGCAGAAAGTAGAAAGCAGATACTGCCAGTTGATCAAGTGTTATTTGACTTATGTTTTGTTTTGTTAAGATCTTTTGCGCCTCTCACCCCATGTTTATGGCGGCAGAATTAAGTTGAAATAAAGATATCACCTAATTTTGTAAGTTCTTGGGTTCCTAGTATAGACAGAAATGGTTCACTGGTAAAATATTATTGAATTATAACCCCAAGACCTCTTCCTCTATATCCTGGATTTTATATTTTTTTTTCCATTTGGAAGTTGTATGATGAAATTTTATTTGTTAAAGTGCTATGTTATATCTTATTAAGGTGTTTTGTTTAGTATATTGTTCAGGGAATAAACATATGTATTTTAACATCCTTTGGAAAGGAAGATGAAACTTTCAGTAATCTAGTCCCATTTACACCATCATTAAATGTTTTAGGTATTGAGCAATACTTGAAAAGTACACACCCTAATTGTAAAGGACTTCAGACTATTTCCAGCCATTTTCTGAACTTAATTAATTTCCCTTTTACTTAAGATGAAGCAATTGGATTCAGCCTCTTACACAACTCGCAGTGTAATCATTTAAATCTAGTCTGCATACTTAGTTGTTTAATTAAATGAGGCATATCTTCATTCATCACTTTTAGTATATTCTTACGTCGCACCCGCCTATAAGTCATTCTTTCTAGCGTCGGCATATGAAATTTTCACCTCATATGTGGATTTGTGATACTTAAATACATTGTTCAGTTTTATTAACCAAGCTTCAAGAAGACAGAAAAGAATTCCTGATACTTAAATACAATGTTCAATATAGGTAAGCCAGACCTTTTATCGAGATACAAAACTAAAGCAGAGGAAAGTTGAAATCACTTAAGACAAAAAAAAAAAAATCATTAAATTTTCGAGACATTGTAAATAAAACGAAGACAATTTATGACAAGACTTTCTTCATACCGGAAAATTAACGGATGTCGAGAAGTTCCATTGATCTTTACAACCAGTTGTTGAAAGAAAATTTCCTCAGCCACAACAAATAGATACGAGTATCACAACGAATGTAAAGACAGACTCAGTAATAAGGTGGAAGACGTAGGTGAAAATTAGGTTAGTCCTAAGAAAATCCACAGACCTTACAATGTAGGCAGTAGATTCTTTTGTGTCATAAGGATGAAGATAATGTAGCTAAGCTCGTAGTACCTCATGGCGGGAACGAGCAAAACGTAAACAAACAAGGCTCACTCGCACATAGCAAAAGCTACGGTCTTCGTTAACGTGTGCTTAAACTCTAATTAACTGGAAGAACATGCCAGATATTAGATCATAGAACTCTAACAAACTGTACGGTTAAAATAGAAGCAATAGTATTATGTGAATATGTGTGGTAATCGGAATAAGTTGTGTATAATCTTCATACAGAGTGAATGCCAATTAGAAAGGAAGAGTAAATAATAATATTTGAGTACCTGTAACATCAAGAAACAGTAATTCAAGATGCCTCCTGTTCGTGTTAAATATGTTGTTTCATTTTCCTCTCAGGTTCGTGTGCATTTGTAATACAAGGCTGCTATTTGATTAAAGGATAGGATTGGGATATGATAAAAGGGTAAATACGTAGTTTAAGGGCATCACTTCAGGGAGTTAGGATTTTGTAGGAACATCTAGGAAAAATGTAGATATATCATATTAAAAGTCTAGTTAGCTATGCATCGTTCTTCACTTTAGATATTGAGTGAGTTTGTCCTAGTGTTCAACAAATGCAATTTCATAAGTCTAGAATAAAGATGCCTCTTTTATAGAATTGATATATTAGTGTTTTTCATATGGAACCTTGTAAAGAATAATATGAGAGTGTGGGGTTTTGCTGTAACACTCTTCAAAATTATCTTTTGATATTGATTAACTCACCACTGGTAGCACCATGAGGATAGGGAAAAATTTAAGGTTAGATTATGATACTAAAATATCGTGAAATTTGGAAATCAAATGGTATGCATTCTTAACATTGCAAGTGCATCAGTGAAGATCTTGATACCATTATCTACATTTAATATAAACATGTGGTGCTCCACTTTTCTCCACCAGTTGCTGTGTTTGGTTTATAATGTATACAGTGAATGCAGATGTCTAAAGAGATCAAAAAATCTGGCCCTGAACTGGAGAGGTTTCATAAGCATCAATGTGAGTCGGAATTTAATCCAGACATCTGAACTCACCCAACATAATTGCAAAATTCGGATTAAGTTAGATTCACATGTTACATGGCATGGTGGTATTCACTGGAATGCATAGATGATAAAGGGCGAGAGTAAATGTGAATAAGAGCAAGGTTATTAAGTTTAGTGGAGAAAAACTGGAGGAAGTGAAGTGTTTTAGAATCTGCGAGTGGATTTAGCAGTGGATGGAACCATGGAAGCGGGAATGAGTCACAGGGTGGGGGAGGGGGCGAAGCTTCTGGGAGTGTTGAAGAATGTGTGGAAGGCGAGAACGTTATATCAGAGAGCAAAAATGGGTATGTTTGAAGGAATAGTGGTTCCAACAATGTTATATGGTTGCAAGGCATAGGGTTGTGTGGAGGAGGGTGGATGTGTTGGAAATGAAATGCTTGAGGACAATATTTGGTGTGAGGTGGTTTGATCGAGTAAGTAATGAAAGAGTAAGACAGATTTGTGGTAATAAAAAGAGTGTGGTTGAGAGAGCAGAAGAGGGTGTGTTGAAATGGTTTGGACATATGGAGAGAATGAGAGAGGAAAGATTGACAAAGAGGATATATGTGACAGAGGTGGAGGGAACGAAGAGAAGTGGGAGACCAAATTGGAGGTGGAAGGATGGAGTGAAAAAGATTTTGAGTGATCGGGGCCTGAACATGCAAGAGGGTGAACGGCATGCAAGGAATAGTTTTATACTGGGGTCGACGTGCTGTCACTTGATTGAACCAGGGCATGTGAAGCATCTGGGGTAAACCATGGGAAGTATTGTGGGGCCTGGATGTGGAAAGGGAGTTGTGGTTTTGGTGCATTACACAGGACAGCTAGAGACTTAGCGTGAACGAATGTGGCCTTTGTTGTCTTTTCCTAGAGCTACCTCGCAGGCGTACGGGGGAGGGGGTTGCTGTTTCATGTGTGGCAGGGTGGTGATGGGAATGAATGAAGGCAGCAAGAATGAATATGTACATGTGTATATATGTATATGTTGAAATGTATAGGTATGTATATGCGCATGTGTATGTGAGTGAGTTGGTCCATTCTTTCGTCTGTTTCCTGAACAGAGAAGGGGGCCAAGTGAGGAGTTCCCTCAAAGGCTCAGTCCTCTGTTCTTAACGCTATCTCACTGGTGCGGGAAATGGCAAATAGTATGAAAAAAAGGAATATATATATATATATATATATATATATATATATATATATAGTATAAAAAAAATATATTTATATTTTTTTTTTTTTTTCCGCTGTCTCCCGCGTTTGCAAGGTAGCGCAAGGAAACAGACAAAAGAAATGGCCCAACCCACTCCCATACACATGTATATACACACGTCCACACACGCAAATATACATACCTACACAGCTTTACATGGTTTACCCCAGACACTTCACATGCCCTGATTCAATCCACTGACAGCACGTCAACCCCAGTATACCACATCGATCCAATTCACTCTATTCCTTGCCCTCCTTTCACCCTCCTGCATGTTCAGGCCCTGATCACACAAAATCTTTTTCACTCCATCTTTCCACCTCCAGTTTGGTCTCCCACTTCTCCTTGTTCCCTCCACCTCCAACACATATATCCTCTTGGTCAATCTTTCCTCACTCTTTCTCTCCATGTGCCCAAACCATTTCAAAACACCCTCTTCTGCTCTCTCAACCACGCTCTTTTTATTTCCACACATCTCTCTTACCCTTACGTTACTTACCCGATCAAACCACCTCACACCACACATTGTCCTCAAACATCTCATTTCCAGCACATCCATCCTCCTGCGCACAACTCTATCCATAGCCCACGCCTCGCAACCATACAACATTGTTGGAACCACTATTCCTTCAAACATACCCATTTTTGCTTTCCGAGATAATGTTCTCGACTTCCACACATTCTTCAAGGCTCCCAGAATTTTCGCCCCCTCCCCCACCCTATGATCCGCTTCCGCTTCCATGGTTCCATCCGCCGCCAGATCCACTCCCAGATATCTAAAACACTTATATATATATATATATATATATATATATATATATATATATATATATATATATATATATATATATATATATATATATATGTTTTCTTGCTTTATTACAACATCATTCACTTTGTATATTGACATACAAGCTGAATAAAGCTCTTACCCTGACATACAATTGGTGAATGGTTTTGGTCATCCATCCACATGACAGTCACTTTGCTAAAATTCTAATGTACAGGAAGAGGACTTTAGAAAATGAAGTGTGGAAGCTGTAGGTATCCATTTTATTTGTTTACTGTTTACAAGATTTCAACAGAAGTGCTATGAATGCATGACTCAAACTGTTCAGTGTTGATGATGAGTGTTTTTACCCCATAATTTCCCTGTTCTTCAAACCTCTATGCACTCAACAAAAAATTGAAATGGATTACAGGTGCTACACCTAAGATTCCACACCTACATCATCTCTACACATTGTGACAATGCATTCCTGAAAATTCCAATGATATCTGATGTCAAGAAAGGCAACCTCAGTAAACTACAAAGTTAACAGCAGTTATAGTTACAGATCATGATGTGGAGCATTTTTTTTTCATTGAACATTATGAATAAGGCTTTATTACTGAAGTGAGGGTAATGTTTTTCAAGGAAAATGTGGGTAATTTATTGTCTTGGTCAAATGAGTAAAAAATCAACTTGATCTATAAAATCCTTGATTAGCCTCCCTAATATTCTTTATCTATCTTAATGTTCAATATTCTAGTTGAAATATACTAATCACTACCATGATTTAGCATCTAGCTTACCGCTGATGAATGTTAACACAGACAACAGACCATGCAGTCCCCATAAGCAGATCAATTTAATGTTGGTATATTTCTGTTAGCTATACATTTCAACCAGAGGGTGACATTTTTATAGGTTCTTTTGATTCTTAAAAAATTTACACTGTTTAGTAGCAGTAGTTGGTAGGCATCAACCAACCAGAGAAGTATTTCTGCATGGGCATTGGGAGGGTTAGAGATGGCAATGCAGTGAAAGAAAGGACCCAGGATGATTAACAAAAATTGTATGTGCCTCCTAGGTTTTCATCAGGTAGGATGCTTATATGACAGAGGTAATGAACACATAAAGGTTATGTGCTGAATTTATATTGTGCTTACTCCACTTGAAGAAAGCAAGTCATTGTAAAAAGAATTGGTTTTTGTACGGTACGTATTTTGATGTCATTTTTTTAACAGGATCCAAAGCACTCAGTGGAAGATTTGGTGAATGGTCGTGGTTCATGGCTGAATCACCCGGGAGACAAGTCAAGTCGACTTCAAGCTGATTTGCAGCTTGATAGGGCCACTACAATTACCTATATTGATATAGGTAAGAATTCTGTCATTATTTTTACTCTCCTGTGAAAAGGGATATAATCATTTTGTTCAGTATTTTTTTCACTTGGTCACCCATCAGAATATCCTTTGTTGGAAAACTGATTCCATGAAGTGTATTACTCCACATTAGCTTTGGATCATCATGTTGTGCGTTTAGAAAGGTCATCGATAATAGTAGTACTCTTTCATAAAAATCAGTCCTGGGGTAATGATAAATGAATATATGTGTATTATTGGGGATAGAAGAAAATACTGTCCATGTCTCTCTTATATGTCACAGAAGGCAACTAAGAGTAATGGGATTAGGGTGATGGAATTCCTCCCCTCCTTTATTCTGTATTACTTTCCAAAAGAAGAAACGGAGGAAAGAGCCAAAAGATGATCACTTTTTCTTATCAGACTCATTCATCTGCTTTGGACATTACTTTGCTCACACAGGAAAGGGCAAACTGACATAAAAGAAAATATATATGTATGTTTGCGTATGTAATTACCTGTTTAAATGGTATGGGGAGAAAGCACTACACTCATGTTTTCACTAATTTCTAGTTTGGTGAACTACAGAAATCGTGGACACGCTCAGGCCATGTTTTTCCTCCATCCACTGTTCATAGTTGATGTTTGGAGTTCCTCCTACAACTCAGCAATGTTGTCCAAGGTGTTCACTGTTATAGCTACAGCTACCTTATCCTCCCCAACATTTCCTTTTATGATGTGGTGAACAGTTTTCCTCAGGTAATATGCCTTAAAGTGGTTTTCATACTTTCATCGAAGTGGTGGATTGGGCCTATTATACTTCACTTTTACATTATCAGGCAGATTGGTCAAATTTACTGGGTGGTATGGGGCATTATTCAGCCTGATTTTATTGAAAGAGTATGTCTATACTGTCTTTCAGTTATTCTCATTGCTTAAAGGTATTTTCAACTAGGATGGTACCATTTACAGTCATACTGCTGAGTAAGGTATTAGGTAACCTATTGTTTATTTTGCATATTATAAGTTTGAAGTTAATGGTAGAGTCATGTGGTGTGGAAGTATATTCTTAGAGGCTGTGAACAGTTTGGGGACAAAAATTGCCCAGGATTAGCAAATGGATCATGTGATTTTAAATTTGTTTTTGAACTGGTCAGGAGATCGAGAATGCAGAAAGATAGAATTAAAAAAGTAAGCTGTAGTAAATTAGAGCTAGCATTGATTTTTAGCGTATGTGTAGATTTTGTTTAAAAGAGCTAAGTAGACTGAGAAGTGCCAATAACATTTAGTAAGAGCATTATGTGCAAAAAGTGGCATGATTGCTCCAAAACTAATTACACATCTTCATATTGTACAGGCAATGATTTGTCCGTTTCCAGGAAATGCTGGGAGCGTTATGGTGAGCTTAGAGGTGGGACGTTCATCATGGCCACATAGTCAGCCATTGGTGACATTACTGCCTGCAGCATCCTTTATGACACCTGAAGATTGGCGTGCAGGAAAAAATAAAAACACAGTTCGCATGTTCAAGCCAGGTTAGATTATTTCTGTATGACAAAACTAGAAACATTACCATACAAGAATATGTTTATGAAAAGTAGGATTTCCAAAATACTATAAAAATCTAAAATAATGGATGTTTCTGATGGAAAAATTAAAAGATTATTTCAGATATGTGATTGAATTATGTTAAGCATGAAAAACATTCATGCAAACATTATGGTGATGCAAAAAAATAGAGTTGCAAATCAGTTTTGCTGATTAATTTTCATGACACATTAAACTTAAACAAGAATGTGAAAGTGTTGAAACATTCTGTGATGACATTTAGGGGTTGCATAAGGAACTTAAAATTTTTTCCTTGGTTACATTAGGCTAAATGTAGAGTATGGTAGATAGAAGGAAAATTAATCATTAGTTTTAGTACTTTTGATCACTTTTATCGATTTAATGTGACCCTTAAACATATTACTGTATCTTGAATATCATAGGAATGATGATGTGTAGATTAGTTTGACACCCATGTGTTGACTGTAGCGACATCATGTATGAGGAATGACTTCTGTTCTTGCTTTTTAACAAATCTATTGAATCATGAATGGTGATGTCACCATGGCTGTGTACTCTGCTAATGGATGGAATGGTGAGAGAGATAGATACGTGATTCTTGGAGAAAGGAGTCGTTCTACATTATGGTGTGGGTGGTGGACCTGGTAGGCATCAGTTGCTGATTGCAGATGATATTGTTCTGATGCCAGACTTAGGAGAGAAATTCTAGAAGTTAGTGTCTGAGTTTAAGAGAATTCATTAAAGACGGAAATGAGAGTTGATTTGAACAGAAGTATGGTAATGAGACAGGATGGTTTGAGTGGGAGGAGCCTGGGGAAGTCGAGAACTTTGAGTGCATTGGAGTGGATATGGCAACTATGGAAAAATGGGAGCTGAAATTAGCTACAGTGTCATCAAGTGTGCTTAGGTATTTGGTAAATTTGAAGAATGTGTGCACAGAGAGGTCAGTTTCTGTTAAGGCAAAGATGTCGTTAAAGGGTTGTTCATATAAGGAATGGCAATATAAGAGCAAGGTTTGAAAGCAAGCTCAGTGTGATGGAGATAGCTGATTAGAATATGCTGAAATGTGAGCAAAAGGGCCAGTTGTTCATTTGCTTTCAGGCCCAGTCTTTTGGATATTGATATTCACATATTCACACTGCATGTATGCCTGATCATATTCATAGATGTTTGGATCTGGAGCTTTGATAAGGATTTCTAATGTGCATTTACAGAAAACAAACTTTATTTGTAAGCTTTGCAATGAATGCTTTACTGCTTCCCTTTGAATAATGAAAATTGATTCATGAATATTATTTCACTGCAAACCCACAGTATCAGGTGCTCAGATATTAGAATGACATACAATATCAGGAAAAGAAATGTTTCCTGTTTTATTGTTCCTTCTTACCAAAATCATTGTATTTAAATGGACAATATTATTTTATGTACTGCAGATGATTTGAGTAGTGAAGCATGTAGAGAAAAATGGGACAAAGTGAGGATTGTGTGTGTGCAGCCATTCCGCAAAAACGCCCAGTTTGGCCTCTCCCTTTTCCGACTTCACACCAATGCTGAGGTAATTCAGGTGTTTTAAAAGTTCTTGTGTAAGGAGGTTGATTGACTTTGCTGAGTAACCATAGTTGGTTTGATAGAATGATTATAAGGGGACAGGTAAAAGAGAAATAAGAAAAGTCATAGAGGTCAAGAATTCAAGAAGTGTAAATGAGTTGAGAGGAGCATGTGGTATGATTAGAAAGAATGAAGAAAGTAATCTGGGTTGTATAAGAGATTTGATATGGCAGGGAATGCAAAGAGAGTGAATCGTGGAGTGGTAGAGTGGATGAAACATAACGCCTTTGGTTGGTTTAGGCACACGGAAAGAATGCATGATGTGGAGTTTACAAGGAAAATGTCGGATAGTTTGATAAGGGAGGTTGGTGTGAGAGGAAGACCACCTATGACAAGGAGAAATAGAGTGGAAGAATACTGGATAGAGTGAAATGGGGGTAGAATAATCAGAATGGTATATGCGACAGAGGGATGTAAGGACAGGGATAAATGGAGACTCTTTTGCCATGGCCATCCACTTAATGGGAGTTCCTGAAGGGAACGGGTGTCACTGATATAGGTAGATAGATATATAAGTAAGAGCTGTAGGTCTACAAAAAGACTACAGGTTTATGAGATGTACTGAGTGGATATTTAGTGGAAATAGGCTGGAATTAGCTGAATTTAAATTGGATATTGCTGATATTGAAGCAGCAAATGCTTTGATTGTTAGGATGATTAGTTGTGTTTTGTAAGTTAGCTTCTCTTTCTTAAGTTTATTCAGCTATTGTAACTAACAAGTTATAAAAGCATAAATCTATAATTCATCTCTGTCATGTTGCTCAAAATATTTCTCATATGTTGCTTCTCTACTTTTCTCTTGCCCATGCATTCATTGAAGCCACACTATTTTATAAAAGTGATTATTTCATCATTGATATTTCTCAGTACAGGTTGCATCAGAAACAACTAGCAAGGCCATCATAGATCTTGACATTCACACATCGCAGACTGAGTTTAAGAAAGAGGAACTGATGTCTAGAATGAATCTTCCCTCGGTGAAGAAAAAAACAATACCTCAAAAGTACGATTTAAGAGTTATGGTTATGCAGTTCTTCTTGGATTTGTAAAAACGTTTTATACTGTGATTTTGCCTTTCACTCACAAATGAATAGTTAGCCAATGGAGAAATATGGTACTAAATCATATGATTCCTTTTGACATGGCAGTTTCAGGTTTGAACTTAAGTATTAATGTAAGGTTAGCCTAGATAACATGAAAAGTACTTCACTTCATTTTACTTTGCCCTTTTCATATATGTTTTTGATAAACTTAAGTTTTTAAGATCACTGATTGAGGAGTTTTTGAAATGAAGAATGTCCAAGTACAGTCTCATCTTTCTTTTCAGTACAGTACCACAAGAGTATGATTAAGAAGGATTTGTTTGAATGGTACCTGTTGTGTTTTAATTTGTTTGTTTTTCTCTCAGAATTGGTTGGCTGGAAAATAAGGTGTTAAACAACAGTGAGGAGACAAGTGCAGGGGCCCCTTTGAACCCCTTCACATCTCCTATATCCAGAGCTGCTCGATTGATATCTATGGCTGCAAAACCACTAAGTCAGTTTTTAGATTCCTTGTATAATTTGTTACCACATTTAGTTCCTGAGTTGGAATGTTTTAGGTAACTCACTTAAATTACTTCTGTTACTCTGCTCATAATTTCTTTCTCATGTTTTCCATTCCTGATTTCCAAATTGTTGCTTGCAGGTTCTTCTCCAAATGATTAGCTACTACCCATCTCCACGTATTATACGCTTAAAAACTGAACAGTAATGCTCAGAATATTTGCACAAGGCTTGTAGAGTTGGCTAGGCCATCAGAGAAGTTAGACCATAACTATTTACCTGCACTATGATACAATATTATATTAGATATGATGTATTTCGTTTATTATACACAAGGAGAAAGTAGAATCAGGAAAGTGGGGATATAGAGATAGAATAAAAGGGAAACATGAAACCATTTATTACTGTCCTTCATTTTTTTCATTGTCTTGAGCTAAGGTAAATGCTAGAGCTATGTGTAGTTCCATTTATAATAGGACGTAACTTAGTAAGAGTAACAGAACAGTACTGACATAGGCTTGACAAAGAGTTTGACCTAATTATCTCTCATGGGTTAGAGAAAAGGGCATATCAAAACAAGGAAAGAGAGGGAAGGATATGGCTATATAACTTCTCTCCATAGAAATACTCCTTTGAAAATTTTTGCTTGGTTTTGATATCTCAGAATGATATTTATAGGGAACATCTTTGTAACATATTTGGTAGGGTTACTGTTCAGTTTATCTTTGTAACATAGTTGGTAGGGTTACTGTTCAGTTTATAGAAATATATCAGCTCTAGCTAAACTTTTTTCCTGTGATGCTCTATTACTATAGCAGTTGCATGGTGCAGGATGTACTACATTGATTTTGTTAGCATTTTGCAGTTGAATATTTTTTTCTATTCATGTACAGTTTTCTGATATAACTAAAGCTGTTTTGTGAAGAACACAGCTGTAAGAATAGGGTTAAGCATAAGATTTTGTTGGACATGATTTCATAGTATATTGAGGAGGTTGTGAGTGTAGGATTTTATGAAGAATGCCGTAATTCTGCTTTGAGAAAGATTTAAGTGAACCACTGTGCACAGAGAGGGAGATATCATTAAAGCAGAAGATTGTTTTGGACATGATTTGAGGCTATGTTGCTCAGGAGGAAGTTAGCAGAGGACTTAATGAAATATACTGAAGTTCTTCTTTGTGAAAGATTTGAGTTAACCACTCTACAGAGAGTGGGAGATATCATTATGAATATATATAGCCATGTAATAAATTTTCAAATTTATCTAACTTTTTTCAGCTAAGAAAAATGCAGATTTACACAGTTCAGAGTTAGAGTGTGAAGCACTTGAGTTTCTCATCTCTCTCAATCTGTCCGTGGATGACATATACTCCCTCAAAGTTATAGGTAAGACAGATGTTTGATTATTAAACCTTTCACCTTATTGTAATTGACTGATTTTAAAAACTGTGATGCAAATGTGAAATGTTTTTTTGTGTTTGAGTGTGTTAGAATAGTGTGTGTTTGTTTTGTTTTGTCTGTGTCATTTTTTAAAATTCTTGCATAGCAAGATAACCAAAGCATCTTATAGTGTATTTCTACTCTAAGGAGTTCATCACTTAAAACTTTTAATATGGTGAGTATCCGGAATGTTTGGGGAAGATTCTAAATTTTTATGTTCCTTATTTGTACTGTATGGGGAGGGAGTTACACTCACACGGATCTATCTCTTGAACATTTTCTTGTCATACAACTTCTTAGATTCATGTGTGGTGTTTGCATTAACCATGTCATTACTCATCTATTACACTTCTCATAAGAATACTTCTTTATATCCTTTTTAACAAGTACCTTGCTTAATTTTATGTTACGGCTGCTGTTACCCTGTCCTTACGTTTCTCAAGATCTTTTGCCTGTCCATGTCATTGGTCTGTTTAAAATGTAAAATTTGTGATCAGGTCACCCTTTTTATACTCTTTTCCAAGGCAGGTTAAAAATATAGCCTCAAGCCTTCCCTGTAACACAGCTCTTATAATTCTGGTAAGACCTTTGTTGCCCTCCTCTAGACCTATGTTAACTCTTTGTGCTTCTTTAGTTGCAGTGACCAAATTTTAGAAGTATATTTTAGTTTTAGCCTCACATAGGATTTGAACAACTTGCTGAACATGAGTTATACTAATATTTGCCATCAGACATGATATCTCCGTAACTAATGTCATCTGGGATTCTGGCAATAGGTATGGAATGATATTGATTCCCAAGTCCTTCATACACACAGAACTAAAAGCTTATTTTTTGGTAGATAATAATCATGTTAAAACCATCTTTCACTTTATCTCATCATCATACTTTAGTATTACACTGGTTGAATTTCATCAACAAAGTATCAGACTAACTTTGTAGTCTTTTTAAGTCCCCTTGTAAGTTAAAAAAGTAGTCCTCCTGACTTTTTGCTTCCTTCATGACTACATCTGTACTGATATTCAGGTAGGATTCTAGCCCTTCAGGTAAGTAATTATTATAGATCAAGAAAAGTAACATATATATTTATGTGGATGTGTTGCCAGATTCCATCCACTTATTGTTACACTGCAAGAGAAAAGTCACTACTTGGTGAGATTGTATTGTCATCATTGGATGAAGAGGAGTACAGTCTCGATGAAATTCTCACACCATAGGAATCCATCATTTCCTTACTTGTGATTGTAGTGCAGCCTTGAAGCTGCAGTAGCCCTTTACAAGGGCCTTGGAGTTACGAGATAAATTATCCCAGGAGATTGGGAGAAAGAATACTTCCCACATATTCCCCGCGTGTCATAGAAGGCGACTGAAGGGGGCGGGAGTGGGGGCTGGAAACCCCCCTCGTATTTAGTGAATGTTAGTTTGCGGCAGGGATGCGTGATGTCTCCATGGTTGTTTAATTTGTTTATGGATGAGGTTGTTAGGGAGGTGAATGCAAGAGTTTTGGAAAGAGGGGCAAGTATGCCATCTGTTGTGGATGAGAGAGCTTGGGAAGTGAGTCAGTTGTTGTTTCGCTGATGGCTGATTCAGGTGAGAAACTGCAGAAGCTGGTGACTGAGTTTGGTAAAGTGTGTGAAAGAGGAAAGCTGAGAGTAAATGTGAATAAGAGCAAGGTTATTAGGTACAGTAGGGTTGAGGGACAATTCAATTGGGAGGTAAGTTTGTATGGAGAAAAACTGGAGGAAGTGAAGAGTTTTAGATATCTGGGAGTGGATTTGGCAGCAGATGGAACCATGGAAGCAGAAGTGAATCATAGGGTAGGAGAGGGGGCGAAAGTTTTGGGAGCGTTGAAAAATGTGTGGAAGTCGAGAATGTTATCTTGGAAAGCAAAAATGGGTATGTTTGAAAGAATAGTGGTTCCAACAACGTTATATGGTTGTGAGGCATGGGCTATAGATAGAGTTGTGTGGAGGAGGGTGGATGTGCTGGAAATGAGATGTTTGAGGACAATATGTGGTGTGAGGTGGTTTGATCGAGTAAGTAATGTAAGGGTAAGAGAGATGTGTGGTAATAAAAAGAGTGTGGTTGAGAGAGCAGAGGAGGGTGTTTTGAAATGGTTTGGTCACATGGAGAGAATGAGTGAGGAAAGATTGACAAAGAGGATATATGTGTCAGAGGTGGAGGGAATGAGGAGAAGTGGGAGACCATATTGGAGGTGGAAAGATGGAGTGAAAAAGATTTTGAGCGATCGGGGCCTGATCGTTTTTTTTTTTTTTTTTAATTTTCCAAAAGAAGGAACAGAGAAGGGGGCCAGGTGAGGATTTTCCCTCTAAGGCCCAGTCCTCTGTTCTTAACGCTACCTCGCAAACACGGGAAGTGGCGAATAGTATGGTTTTTTTTTTTTTTTTTTTTTTTTTTTTTTTTTTTTTTTTTGCTGTCTCCCGCATTTGCGAGGTAGCGCAAGGAAACAGACGAAAGAAATGGCCCAACCCACCCCCATACACATGTATATACATACGTCCACACACACAAATATACATACCTACACAGCTTTCCATGGTTTACCCCAGACGCTTCACATGCCTTGATTCAATCCACTGACAGCACGTCAACCCCTGTATACCACATCACTCCAATTCACTCTATTCCTTGCCCTCCTTTCACCCTCCTGCATGTTCAGGCCCCGATCACACAAAATCTTTTTCACTCCATCTTTCCACCTCCAATTTGGTCTCCCTCTTCTCCTCGTTCCCTCCACCTCCGACACATATATCCTCTTGGTCAATCTTTCCTCACTCATTCTCTCCATGTGACCAAACCATTTCAAAACACCCTCTTCTGCTCTCTCAACCACGCTCTTTTTATTTCCACACATCTCTCTTACCCTTACGTTACTTACTCGATCAAACCACCTCACACCACACATTGTCCTCAAACATCTCATTTCCAGCACATCCATCCTCCTGCGCACAACTCTATCCATAGTCCACGCCTCGCAACCATACAACATTGTTGGAACCACTATTCCTTCAAACATACCCATATATATATATATATATATATATATATATATATATATTCCCTGCGTGTCGTAGAAGGCGACTAAAAGGGGAGGGAGCGGGGGGCTGGAAATCCTCCCCTCTCGTTTTTTTTTTTAATTTTCCAAAAGAAGGAACAGAGAATTGGGCTAGGTGAGGGTATTCCCTCAAAGGCCCAGTCCTCTGTTCTTAACGCTACCTCGCTAATGCGGGAAATAGCGAATAGTTTGAAAGAAAAAGAAGAATATATATATATATATATATATATATATATATATATATATATATATATATATATATATATATATATATATATATCCCTGGGCATAGGGGAGAAAGAATACTTCCCACGTATTCCCTGCGTGTCATAGAAGGCGACTAAAAGGGAAGGGAACGGGGGGTTGGAAATCCTCCCCTCTCGTTTTTGGTTTTCCTAGTGAAGGAACAGAGGAGGGGGCCAAGTGGGGATATTCTCTCAAAGGCTCAGTCCTCTGTTCTTGGTGCTACCTTGCTGACACGGGAAATGGCGAATAGTATAAAAAAATATATATATATATATATATATATATATATATATATATATATATATATATATATATATATATATATATATATTTATATTTATTTATTTATTATACTTTGTTGCTGTCTCCCCCGTTAGCGAGGTAGCTCAAGGAAACAGACGAAAGAATGGCCCAATCCACCTACATAAACGTCCACACACACACATACTCAGACTTATGCATATATGCACATGTACATAATTCATACTTGCTGCCTTTATTCATTCCCGTCGCCACCCCAACACACATGAAATGACAACCCCCTCCATCCGCACACATGCGAGGTAGCACTAGGAAAAGACAACGAAGGCCACATTCATTCACACTCAGTCTCTAGCTGTTGTATATAAGGCACCTTGGGGATAGGGGAGAAAGAATACATTCCACGCATTCCCCGTGTGTTGTAGAAGGTGACTAAAGGGGACAGGAGCGGGGGGCTAGAAACCCTCCCCTCCTTGTATTTTGACTTTCACTAACACGGGAGACTGCGACAAAGCATAATGAAAAAAAAATATTATATATATATATATACGTATATGAAACATTAATGTACAGTGTGTTTACTTTCTTTTAGGTGTTCGCCAGCAGTTTGAAAATCAAAGGCAAAAGAAGTTAGACAATGATGAAAAAATAGTATTTAAAGATATTGCCTTGGACTATGCCAAAAGACGACTTGAGACCTTAGAAAAACAAAAAAGTCCTGTTGTTAAATCTCTCAATGAAAATGGAATGGTAAGGCATTCACTTGAAAGAGGGAAGGAATATGGTACTGATTCGAAGTTTGTGGAACCATTACAGAATACAAAGGAAAAAACAAGTGATACAGTAGAACTATCCAATCAGGACTCAAAGAGAGTAAGCAGAGGAGCACTGGTTCTACCCAAGCATCCAAATGTTGCAGATACTCCACCTCTACAGCCCCGTGGTAAATTTACATTTAGGCGTGTAGAAGCTCCAGGAAGATCATCAGATTTGCTGAAAAAAGCAACACAGTCTCCTCATAGCTTAAGCAGTGATAGGGTAAAGTTACGGCAGGATGATGATTTGTCCTTTAAGCCTTTATCATCTTCATCTCGTAATAACCTAGCTCTTTCTGATTCAAAGGTTGTTACTCCAAGGAATCCCACAAAGAGAAAACAAATGAAAGGCCTTCCACCCCGGTCTACAGTAAACAAACAGTCAAATTTAGATGTCTGGATTAATTCAGGGGCAAAACGGAGAAAAGAGAATAAGCCTTTTTCATACTCAGCTCGTAATACACAGAAGTCTGTGACAGAAGATGATAATGATGATGGTCTTATCATTGATGATGATGATGACAATTTAACGTATATAGCTTCAAGTTGTAATACAGGTGGGGGTTTCATAGATGTAACTGCATGGCAAAGTGCTGATTCACATATGGCAACTGGTAGTTCCACCACTGAAGGAAATAGTTATCAACCAGATAAGCAGATACCAAGGACAATAGCAAAGCTTGAAAGTGATGGATCGGGTTACTGCCTTGGTGCTGTACCAGTTGATAAATATGGTTCATCCATCATTACGAATAGATCACAAGAGAACAGTTTAGAAATTGTTTCATCATCTTCTTTGAGCAGTGATTATCACACTGCCATGGTGGAATGCCCCTTATGCTCAGGTATGCTGTATAGATTTCTGCCTTTTTTTTCTTTACACAGTGTATTTATGGATTACAGAAGCATTTGATTTAAGATAATTGTATCAGTTGACACTGTTTTCATATATGACATGATTTCAGTACTTTATAGCTTTAATGTCTCCGTATATATATATATATATATATATATATATATATATATATATATATATATATATATATATATATATATATATAAATAATATGACTATTTTTCTGTTGATATTGAGGAAAAGTACACAGTACAACACACACCGAAATATTTTTACCTAGAATGTACAGTGGCATTCATTTCTTTGTTAAACTTCATCAGCAGTTCTCTGACAAAGTTCCAGTACATCATTTAGCTTATTGTATACAGTAAAGAAGGTCAGCATGTTTAAATTGTGTAATAGGTACTTATTTCAGATATCTCATACAATCTCTTTCTCATTCAGATTTTTTCCAGTCATCACAAATAGAGGCTCATGCTGCCTCTTGTGGCATCTCAATATCCTCTGACTCAGAAGGCGATGATTCTTCTGTCAGGCAGACCAGTGCTAAGAAACAGGTAGGATACCAAGAATATGAAGAAATTCAAACAGCACCAACAGACCATTTGGTCCTTTCAAGGCTGTATGTTTGTATATCCATCTATCTATATCTCTTACGTCTGTTTCCTCCAAGATCTTCCTCAAAGGGATGGCCACAGCAAAAGAATCTCTATGGATTTTTAAGTATGATGACCAAAAATTAATACAATGTTCAAGATGGGGATGAACCAGTTTAATAAATTTAAATAGTATGGATAATTTTCCTTGACATAAATTCAAAGGCCTTACCCATGAATTCAAGATTCTTGTTCTCTTTTTTCATTGTTTTTGTGCACTCCTTACTTAGTTTTAGATCACCAGAGATTATTACACCCAAGTCTTTTTCCTTGTTTACCATTTTCAGTTCATCAGAATTCATCCTATAGTTTACCTTTTCATTTTTACTTCCTAAATGTAAAACTTTGCTCATATCGATATTATGATTAATTTGCCATTAGTGAGTCCAATCCATTAAACTGTCTATGCCAGTTTGAAGCTGCAGATGTTCAGTCTCATTTGTGGATGTATTTCCCAGCTTTGTATCATCTGTGAATTTTGATATCTTAGAATGCTGCCATTATCTTTATCATTGATACATATGAGAAAGAAAACTGGACCCAGAATTCATTGTAGTGGCACACCACTTGTTACATTTAAGTATCTGAGGCTTGACCATTAATCACAACTTATTGTTTAGAGCCTGTCAGCCAATTTCCTATCCACTGAAGTACAGAATCCTTTGTAAGAATTTAGAAAATTTACTATAAAAAGAAATCAGCAGATTTGTCAGCCATGAGCCATTCCATCAAAAAATTTGCTTAGAATCATTTATTAGATGATGGTCCTCTAAATGGTTGACAATTTTGCCTTGAATGATGGTTTCCAGAAGTTTTCCAACCACAGACATTAAGCTATTCGGATGGTGATTGATTACCTGGCTGTGACATCACAGTTTTTGAATATGTGTTACATTGTCAGACATTCATTCATCAGGAAATTTTCCGGTAGCAGGTGACTTACTGAAGAGGGCAGTCATGTTTCTGATCTTGAAGTATGGCAAGTGCCCCTGTTGAGGCAGTGCAGCTGTACCATCAGATTCATAGTAGACTTACAGATAAAGTTCTGTGTCTAAACATGGTAAAGTGCTTTGTGATATTACCACTCTTACATTATCTGAGTTGATGATGTGTTTATCATCTTGAATGTAAGCTTTTGAAATACCAGGTGACTAAGTTATAAGTAATTTTTATCATGTGCTTTAGAGTCGATCAGTGCCTCAAATTGTTCAAATAATGGTTTAAGTTCTCAGAAGTGATATGAGGGGTTTGTTTTATCTTCCTGTGTTAAACATGATGTGTGCAGTCATGGGACTACAGTACATTGAGTCCAAATGATTTTGATTTTAATCAGTGAACTGTTGTTTCACATTGAATTAGGGTAATCTTTAGGATGTTAGAAAACCATGACTATATAACTGGCCACAGCTTCACGTAAACAGTGGTTTATTACATGATAATGGCCAAATCCTTGTTTGAATTCAGGTGGTTTTTGCAGCATATCTGTGAATATCTTCAGCACATATGATGAAATTTCATCAGGGCCATGAGACTTTTATGGGTCAAGTCCCTTTAGTATAAGGATGAGGATATGCTGGCATTGATATGTTTGAGAACAATATGAGGTTTGAGGTGGTTTGATCGAGTAAGTAATAAAAGGGTACAGGAGAGGGGTCATGATAAGAACACAGTAATTGAGAGAAGCGTGCTTAAATGGTTTGGAGACATGGAGAGAATGTGTGAGGAGAGGTAAACAAATAGGATATATGTGTTGGAAGTGGATGGGATAAGAAGAAGGGGGAGACCAGATTGGAAATGGAATGATGGAGTGAAAGATATTCTTAGTACTCAGTGCCTGTACATGCAGCGGAGTAAAAGCTGCATAGGTAGAGTGAATTGGAGCAGTTTTGTATATAAGGGGTGATGTGCTTTCAACAAATTTAGCTAGGACATGTAAAGCAGCCAGGATATACCATGGCAAGGTCTGTGGAGTATGGTTGTGAATAAGGGGCTGTGATTTTGATGCATTATGCAAGACAGCTAGAGATTAGATGGGAGAGAATGCAGCCTTTTTTATCACTCCTTGTCGCTACCTTGCTAACATAGTTAATAGGGAACAATTATGAAAATATGTCTACAACATTATTCAGTATTTTCTTTGGAAAGAAAAAATAATAAGAGTTTTTAAGGGAAATGAAAATGTACAGCATGTTTATCTTTTCAGGTGATAGATGCAGATAATGTGGAGGAATGCCCAGTGTGTGGAGATCTCATTTCCAGTTCTGATATTGAAGATCATGCACCAGAGTGTGCCACTTCCATGTTTGGATGAAACGACTAAAGTTCATAGAATTTAGTTTAAGGTTATGCCAGACCTTATAGTGCAATCATTGACATGCTCATATGCATTTACATGCTTTTCTTTACTGTTGTGTTGATTGAAGGTGATAGCAGAAATGAGTGTCATACTTAACTTCATGTAAGACTACATACCGAGGAAGGGTATACAGGGGTTGTTGTGCTGTCGGTTGACTGAACCAGGGCATATGAAGTGGATGGGAGAATCTATAGAAAGGTCTATGGGGCCTGGGTGTAGGTGGGGGCTGTTGTTTTGGTGTATTACACTTGATGCTGCCTTGCTAATGCTGGAAATGGCGATCAAGTATGAAAAAGAAAATAAGGCTAAAGATACTTTCAAGTATAAACAGATGTTACTTGCTGTATTTTTACCAAATAGCAGGAGGTTGTTAGTTGCTCCTCATTAGCTATGTCCTTGTAGTAAATCACTTACCCACTACCAATGGCAGTGAAAAACCACTGTCTATGTCAGTGAATTCCTGGACCTAATTTAAGACCTCCACTGTTTGAAATGATGTCTGATGACCCAACTCAAGACCATGCAATGTAGATAACAGTGATAAGGTGGCACACCATTCCAGGGATTCACTGCTTGACTATTGTTAAAGCTGATAAGAGTTTTCAGCTGTTCAGAGCTGACGGTAAGAGATTGGTAACCAGTAGGCCAACTCTTGTTGATTATGAGTTTAATGTTCCTTAATTATCCAGTGTTTCTTAAGGATATTATTATTATTATATAGCACCCAGAATCCCTTTAATGGGGCTCCTGCAGCTTGATGCTGGGGTTGGGAAATGATAGACTCATTTGGAGCAGGAAGGTCTTTGACATCTCTGCACTCCTTTCCATCTATTAGAACATAGTTCACTCTTGCTGGGTGTGGAAGAGGGTGTTGAAAATGAGTTATCTTGGAAAAAGGCTTTTCTGATGAGAATACCAGGATAGATTGAATGCAAAATGGCAAAAGGTTAAGAGTAAATGAGGCCTGGGGAGTGGGTGACGAAGGAGAGGTATTTAGGGAAGCATGCTTACATGTGCGAGAGAATTGTGAAGTATGTGGAAGGTGGGAGCAGGACAAGTGAGAAAGGGTAGTGAGTGGTAGGATGAGGAAATTTAGTTGCTATTGAGAGAAAAGGTAGGTGTGTAGGCTTTTCTTTGCAGAGGAGTCCAAGACAAAGATGCAGAGGTCTAAAAGGATGGCAAATGTGAGTTAGGGTGAATGTGTATCAGCAAACAGTAAGGAGAATTACAAAATTTTTGGAAGGAGGTTAGTAGCACTGTATCATCATCGCTTGATAAAATGAGTACAGTCTGATTGAGGTACTTGCTCCAACATGGTTCATCAGATTCCTGCTTCTGATTGCAGTACAGCATTGAAGCTGGAGGAACCCCATAAAAATCATTGGGTTATACACTTATTTATTGTATTCGAATGCCATATATATATATGTATATATATATATATATATATATATATATATATATATATATATATATATATATATATTATATTATTTTTTTTATTATACTTTGTCGCTGTCTCCCGCGTTTGCGAGGTAGCGCAAGGAAACAGACGAAAGAAATGGCCCAACCCCCCCCCCCATACACATGTATATACATACGTCCACACACGCAAATATACATACCTACACAGCTTTCCATGGTTTACCCCAGACGCTTCACATGCCTTGCCTCAATCCACTGACAGCACGTCAACCCCGGTATACCACATCGCTCCAATTCACTCTATTCCTTGCCCTCCTTCCACCCTCCTGCATGTTTAGGCCCCGATCACACAAAATCTTTTTCACTCCATCTTTCCACCTCCAATTTGGTCTCCCTCTTCTCCTTGTTCCCTCCACCTCCAACACATATATCCTCTTGGTCAATCTTTCCTCACTCATCCTCTCCATGTGCCCAAACCACTTCAAAACACCCTCTTCTGCTCTCTCAACCACGCTCTTTTTATTTCCACACATCTCTCTTACCCTTACGTTACTCACTCGATCAAACCACCTCACACCACACATTGTCCTCAAACATCTCATTTCCAGCACATCCATCCTCCTGCGCACAACTCTATCCATAGCCCACGCCTCGCAACCATACAACATTGTTGGAACCACTATTCCTTCAAACATACCCATTTTTGCTTTCCGAGATATATATATATATATATATATATATATATATATATATATATATATATATATATATATATATATATATATAAAATACTTGCTCACCTTCATTCTCTCCCCACAAGAAACAGACATTGTACCTTGTCCAGTCATAATAGGAATCATTCGGGAAACAGGGTTCAAACATCTTTATTATGAATAGTAATAGCATGGTATTGTAAAGCAATTATGTATTGCCTTGTATAGTAATTGTACAAAATATTGTTAGATTTACATTTGTAAATATGTAGTATTTCAAAATGGGCATTATGAAAATATATTGTGTTGATAACTTATGAATGTTTTTTTAGTCATTTCTATTACTTCCTCCATATATTGAAAAAAATTTTCAGAAAGTAGAAAAATACTTCATATTTCAAATGTATTCTTTTTTTTGAAAAATGATTATGTAGCCATAATCCCTGGGGATAGGGGAGAAAGAATACTTCCCAAGTATTCCCTGCATGTTGTAGAAGGCGACTAAAAGGGAAGGGAGCAGGAGGCTGAAAATCGTCCCCTCTTGTTTTTTTTTTAATTTTCCAAAAGAAGGAACAGAGAAGGGGGCCAGGTGAAAATATTTCCTCAAAGGTCCAGTCCTCTGTTCTTGACGCTACCTCGCTAACGCGTGTCGTAGAAGGCGACTAAAAGGGGAGGGAGCTGGGGGCTGGAAATCCTCCCTTCTCATTATTTTTTTTTAATTTTCCAAAAGGAACAGAGAACGGGGCCAGGTAAGGATATTCCCTCAAAGGCCCATTCCTCTGTTCTTAACGCTACCTCGCTAACGCGGGAAATGGCGAATAGTTTAAAAAAAAAAAAAATATATATATATATATATATATATATATATATATATATATATATATATATATATATATATATATATATATATATGTGTGTGTGTTCTATGAGTAATGCCTCGAGCACTTGCAGAATTGCTGATTTTAATAGTTTTACTCTTCCAGATGAAATAATGATTTGATTCTCGAACTGCCTTACACGCTGTTGTCCTGGGATGATAATGGTTATGACCTGCACAGCACAAAATTAGTCGCCCGGTGTGATATTGACTTTGGAAAGGTTCCGTGGGTGGAAGAAAGCATTATTACTAATATAATAAGTTTAATTTCTGTACATGTAGCACTAATACGCCCCCATAACTGAATCGTGATCCCGTGTAAACTGCGGTCAACACATATGATCAGTGACGTCACTATCCAAGGCCGAGAATAATCGGAGAAAGCTGACACGGGCTATATCTTTTGGTGTAATTACGATCTCCTTTTCTCTGGTAGGTGCATTATTCATTCGTATACAATGAATTGACTTAGAGGATCAGATACGCTTGTCGCCATGTGTGATGTAAACTTGATATTCGAGTACAAATGGTGAAAACATCGAGGCTCGAGTGGGAGGTCCTTGGCGCTGATTGGCTGGCGGTTACCTCGAGCTGCTCCTCGACCAATGAGGACGAGGCGGCGCCGAGTTCCTTTCACCAAGCGCCATATTAAGTGACACCTGCTTCCTTCGGCAACATTTCTAGTCCTTCTCACCCTTTTCAAGAGGTGCTAAGCGGTCGTTAGTTGCGGGTGAATCTGGGTGCTTAATGTGAATACTACTGTCCATAGTTGGAACACTTACGCTCGAGGCAGGCCATGAGAGGGTCAAGTCTGACATAGTTCAAGGACAAGGAAAGTTGAGCTGGTACAGGATGAAGCAAGAGTGTGCCGGGGCCATCCACAGCTAGCGCACCTTTTCTTGCACTCGTTTGTAATGCTGCCGCGATGAGAGCCCTAACCCCCATGCTGTTATTTTGGACAGTGAAGTTGTAGATGCAAGGTTGTGTGGAGCTGCTTCCCTTATCGGCACATCACTGCTGTTTACAGTGATGGCTTCACAGGGAGTTGAGCAGTCCCCATCACCTTCGGGCAGCGAGGAAGTGGAAAGTGATGGGGACAGCAAACATGAGGATGATTTGGACAATGGGAAGGAATCAGATGAGGAAAATGAAGAGAATGTCAGAGAAGAAGCAGATGAATCCGATTCTGATGGTAGTGATCCTACAGGAGAAGAGGGCTCAGAGAACTCCACTAAGCTTAGTGATAATTTTAAATCTGAGTCAGATGATGTAAAAGATTCTGAAAGTTTGAGAAAAGATTCTGAAGGATCTTTACATGACCCTGAAGCTTATGGCATAGATGGTGAGTGCTATCCCCTAGCTGACCTGCCATTAGAGGTAATCACAACAGTTGAACCTACTAATTATTCATATCCTGTCTTGAAGAATATGTCAAATGGAGTTCTAACACACAGAAACATATTCACTGAGCATGAACGATCTGTTTTAGTTAATATCATAGACAAGTACCGGAATATTGTTGACACCCGGAGCCGCACTCGTGAAATATATCTTGAAAAACAGAATGTATGGCAGCAAATTGTAGAGGAATACAACAGCATGGACAACATAATGGTGCGCACAGAAAAGGAACTGCGCAAGTGCTGGGATAACATGAAATACCGTGCTAAACAGGCAGAGAAAGAAATGATAAAGGTGCTTGACCGAGGCTTTGGTGGGTTGATGGTGAAGACTGAGGCACCAGATATAGAAGTCAAAATGGAACCACTAGATCAAGATGATCAGCACTCTGTTTCAGGTTAGTGATGTTACTGTTTTTTGTTAATGTCATCATAGATTAAAACATTAAATTAATTGGTGGCTAACTCTACTCTCATCGTGAAATATGCTGAAATACAAAAGGATTAGAGTGAGCAAAATACCCCTGTAATACAGTAATGTATGAGACTTGGTTAAGTAATTAGATTTTTATTTTCATTAAGCTGATGACTTTCTGTATGTATCAGAATTTTGTTACATGATCTCTTTTGTAGCAATGCAACACTTTCCAGGTCCTTCTGAAGAACGAATTTTTTTTTTTAGAAGGGAATGACATTATCTCTCATGGAATGAAAGAACATTAGATTAGATGAATAAAGCATTTAGGAATTAATTAATATAGGTGTCAATTTACTCAGGGAGAAGAACAAATTTCTTGTGGGAACATATTGCTGAGATAGTGGTGAGAGCTGCACAGTCTTATGTTGACTTACCCTGCTAGTTAGTGCTTGATTCATTTCATATTAGCAAAAACCCTGCCATACTGTGAGGTATCATCAAGATAGAGATCTTGTGGAACAAAATTTTGAAAATATATACCGAAAAACTTTAAACAGCTAACAGACTTAAATTTCATGGATCAACTGGGTCTCTAACAGTATTATGGGTGTATGTCAATCCTGTTTTGGTGGATGTTGGTGTCAGTGATACTTGAACTGTAGCACAATAAGAAAAGGCTCTGAAACAAATTGATTGGTGCGTGGTTTTGATAGATAAAAATTTGATTTCATATAGCTACAGTGGGACTACAATATAAGAAATTGGAAAATTTTGGTATAGTATAGGGTTTTCATTCAAATGATTATCATTATTTCACTGTATGCTTTTTGGTTACTCTGCAGGAAATTGTTGTTTGGTAGATCATTCTACAAATAAAATCCTTTTACATTATGCCTACTGTATCTTGATAGATGAGAGCAGCTTTTATTACAAGCTTATGTTCATAATGCAGATACTACATCCAAATACTTACAGCTTTATTGCCCTACATTCTTTATATGTAGACGCACACTCCTGGTGTAGGCTCGGATGTGTATGTGGTTGTACATGCTCGGAAGTAAAGACATGGTACACTAATACAAGGTTAAGAAGACAGTACAACACAAGTGTAAAACTCTCACCCTGTAGAATACGATTTGTAATCACAATACAGGCCTCAGTTTTGTAGTGATAGTCATTAGTGGCCATAAGTCAGCATGGGCCAGTAAGGTGTCGATCGTGCATGGGTTTGAATCCTCAGCGTTGCAGTAAGCCTTTACTCCACCCAGGTGTTCTTCCTCCACTTTGGGCTGATTGATAAATGGGTATTTGGCTTAGGTTAGGGTGTGTGTGTGTGTTTGCTTACATAAATAGGAGTAAAGACGTTGGACATGTGTAGGTTAAGAGACAGGGCAACTCAGGGGTAAAACTCTCTCTTTATAATACAGTATTATCATTTAACCTTTATCATTAAACACATTAGGTAGAAGTAGTCATTAGGTGCCTCTGAATCCTCTGCTCTAGAGCTACCCTCTGTTTAGTGGCTTGTTAAAGGTGAGGCACTAAAGACAAAGAAGCAGTAATCGAAAGATAGCAAAATCACACACCCTTACATCATTCCTTACAGTAGCAGTAAAGAATTCATTAGAGAAAAACTAAGACATGAACCTGTGAATGTGGCATCTGTATTCTAGACTTTTTCCCAGTTTTTAAGAATTGCCTATATACTCAAGTCATACATTTATGACATGGTGACATCTTGAAGCAGAGCATGATGGGGCAGGGATCCAGATGCTTTCTGGCTTATGTAAACCCGTTTTCTGTTCTTAGGTAATTGTCAAGGTGACCTTTGAAGGCATTTATACTATCAGCTGTTTCTGTTACATGGGAAAGGTTATTCCAGTGGTCAAAACTCTTTGCATAAAGAAAAAAATACTTCCTGACATCCAAACTTGCATGATGTTTGAACAGTTTACATGGGTGTCCTCTTGTCATAGTTTTTTTTAATTGTGAAGATTATTTCTGGGCCAGCTTTTACATAACCCCTTAGAATTATAAACACTTCTACAAGGTCAGCACAGAGATGTCTAGTCTCTACTTTTGTCAGACTCAGCCTTTTTAGTCTCTGATTGTATTCTATAGTTCATTTTACTCCATCTCCTTTGCTCCCTCACAAGTAGATCTACATCTTTTGTAGTAATTGTAGCATCCATGTTTGAAGTGAGGTCTCACCAAGGACTGATGTCAGGATTAATTCCAGTTTAGTCACCACTTGTAAGCTCTGTACCATATTGTTTTAACGAATATTTTCGTCATTGTGTTACCCAGGAGCTTTTTCTAGAGACTCCTGCAGTCCAAGATTTACTACTTCTAGTAGCAAGGAAATTTAAACTCCTTTCAGATGAAAACTTGAGTTTTTTTTTAATGATGCTGTAATTCCATTGATATAGCATTTTCAAAGATGACTTTTCACTTACGATGTAACCTTGACCAGGAGTCTGATAGAACCTGTGTTTTTTTTTTTTTTTCATACATATTCGCCATTTCCTGCATTAGCAAGGTAGTATTAAGAACAGAGGACTGTGCCTAAGAGGAAAAATCCTCACTTGGCCCCCTTCTCTTTTCCTTTTTTTGGAAAAGCAAAAACAGGAGAGGAGGATTTCCAGCCCCCTGCTACCTACCCTTTTAGTTGCCTTTTACAACATGCAGGGAATACGTGGGAAGTATTCTTTCTCCCCTATCCCCAGGGATAAAAATGTGTGTATGTATGCGTATGTGTGTGTATATGGTTTTTTTTTTTTTTTTTTTTTTTTTTTCGGTCTCCCGCATTTGCGAGGTAGCACAAGGAAACAGACGAAAGAAATGGCCCAACCCACCCCCATACACATGTATATACATACACGTCCACACACGCAAATATACATACCTACACAGCTTTCCATGGTTTAGCCCAGACGCTTCACATGCCCTGATTCGATCCACTGACAGCACATCAACCCCGGTATACCACATCGATCCAATTCACTCTATTCCTTGCCCGCCTTTCACCTTCCTGCATGTTCAGGCCCCGATCACTCAAAATCTTTTTCACTCCATCTTTCCACCTCCAATTTGGTCTCCCACTTCTCCTCGTTCCCTCCACCTCCGACACATATATCCTCTTGGTCAATCTTTCCTCACTCATTCTCTCCATGTGCCCAAACCATTTCAAAACACCCTCTTCTGCTGTCTCAACCACGCTCTTTTTATTTCCACACATCTCTCTTACCCTTACATTACTTACTCGATCAAACCACCTCACACCACACAATGTCCTCAAACATCTCATTTCCAGCACATCCACCCTCCTGCGCACAACTCTATCCATAGCCCACGCCTCGCAACCATACAACATTGTTGGAACCACTATATATATATATATATATATATATATATATATATATATATTTTTTTTTTTTTTTTTTTTTATACTTTGTCGCTGTCTCCCGCGTTTGCGAGGTAGCGCAAGGAAACAGACGAAAGAAATGGCCCAACCCCCCCCCCCCCATACACATGTACATACACACGTCCACACACGCAAATATACATACCTACACAGCTTTCCATGGTTTACCCCAGACGCTTCACATGCCTTGCTTCAATCCACTGACAGCACGTCAACCCCTGTATACCACATGACTCCAATTCACTCTATTTCTTGCCCTCCTTTCACCCTCCTGCATGTTCAGGCCCCGATCACACAAAATCTTTTTCACTCCATCTTTCCACCTCCAATTTGGTCTCCCTCTTCTCCTCGTTCCCTCCACCTCCGACACATATATCCTCTTGGTCAATCTCTCCTCACTCATTCTCTCCATGTGCCCAAACCATTTCAAAACACCCTCTTCTGCTCTCTCAACCACGCTCTTTTTATTTCCACACATCTCTCTCACCCTTACGTTACTTACTCGATCAAACCACCTCACACCACACATTGTCCTCAAACATCTCATTTCCAGCACATCCATATATATTTTTTTTTTTTTTTTTTTTTTTTTTATACTTTGTCGCTGTCTCCCGCGTTTGCGAGGTAGCGCAAGGAAACAGACGAAAGAAATGGCCCAACCCCCCCCCCCCATACACATGTACATACACACGTCCACACACGCAAATATACATACCTACACACCTTTCCATGGTTTACCCCAGACGCTTCACATGCCCTGATTCACTCCACTGACAGCACGTCAACCCCTGTATACCACATCGCTCCAATTCACTCTATTCCTTGCCCTCCTTACACCCTCCTGCATGTTCAGGCCCCGATCACACAAAATCCCCTTCACTCCATCTTTCCACCTCCAATTTGGTCTCCCTCTTCTCCTCGTTCCCTCCACCTGACACATATATCCTCTTGGTCAATCTTTCCTCACTCACTCTCTCCATGCGACCAAACCACTTCAGAACACCCTCCCCCGCTCTCTCAACCACGCTCCCTTTACTTCCACACATCTCTCCCACCCCCACGCCACTTACTCGATCAAACCACCCCACACCACACACCGTCCCCAAACATCTCACCTCCAGCACATCCATCCTCCCGCGCACAACTCCATCCACAGTCCACACCCCGCAGCCACACAACACCGTTGGAACCACTATTCCCTCAAACATACCCATTTCCGCTTTCCGAGACAACGTTCTCGACTTCCACACACTCTTCAAGGCTCCCAGAATTTTCGCCCCCTCCCCCACCCTATGATCCACTTCCGCTTCCATGGTTCCATCCCCTGCCAGATCCACTCCCAGATATCCAAAACACTTCACCTCCTCCAGCCTTTCTCCACTCAAACTCACCTCCCAATTGACCCGACCCCCAACCCTACTGTACCTAATAACCTTGCTCTTATTCACATTTACTCTTAAAAAAAAAAAAAAAAAAAAAATATATATATATATATATATATATATATATATATATATATATATATATATATATATATATATTCCCTGGGGATAGGGGAGAAAGAATACTTCCCACGTATTCCCTGCATGTCGTAGAAGGCGACTAAAAGGGAAGGGAGCGGGGGGCTGGAAATCCTCCCCTCTCCTTTTTTTTTTTTTTTTTTTTTTTTTTTTTTTTTTTTTTTTTTTCCAAAAGAAGGAACAGAGAAGAGGTCCAGGTGAGGATATTCCCTCAAAGGCCCAGTCCTCTGTTCTTAACGCTACCTCGCTATCGCGGGAAATAGCGAATAGTGTGAAAAAAAAAAATATATTTATATATATATATATATATATATTATTATTATTATTATCATCCTTGGGGATAGGGGAGAAAGAATACTTCCCACGTATTCCCTGCATGTCGTAGAAGGCGACTTAAAGGGGAGGGAGCAGGGGGCTGGAAATCCTCCCATCTCGTTTTTAATTTTCCAGAAGAAGGAACAGAGAAGGGGGCCAAGTGAGGATTTCCCTCAAAGGCTCAGTCCCCTGTTCTTAACACTACCTCACTAACATGGAAAATGGCAAACTATGGAATGATGATACAGCGCTGGTGGCTGATTCATGTGAGAAACTGCAGAAGCTGGTGACTGAGTTTGGTAAAGTGTGTGGAAGAAGAAAGTTAAGAGTAAATGTGAATAAGAGCAAGGTTATTAGGTACAGTAGGGTTGAGGGTCAAGTCAATTGGGAGGTGAGTTTGAATGGAGAAAAACTGGAGGAAGTGTTTTAGATATCTGGGAGTGGATCTGGCAGCGGATGGAACCATGGAAGCGGAAGTGGATCATAGGGTGGGGGAGGGGGCGAAAATTCTGGGGGCCTTGAAGAATGTGTGGAAGTCGAGAACATTATCTCGGAAAGCAAAAATGGGTATGTTTGAAGGAATAGTGGTTCCAACAATGTTGTATGGTTGCGAGGCGTGGGCTATGGATAGAGTTGTGCGCAGGAGGATGGATGTGCTGGAAATGAGATGTTTGAGGACAATGTGTGGTGTGAGGTGGTTTGTTCGAGTGAGTAACGTAAGGGTAAGAGAAATGTGTGGAAATAAAAAGAGCGTGGTTGAGAGAGCAGAGGAGGGTGTTTTGAAGTGGTTTGGGCACATGGAGAGAATGAGTGAGGAAAGATTGACCAAGAGGATATATGTGTCGGAGGTGGAGGGAACGAGGAGAAGAGGGAGACCAAATTGGAGGTGGAAAGATGGAGTGAAAAAGATTTTGTGTGATCGGGGCCTGAACATGCAGGAGGGTTAAAGGAGGGCAAGGAATAGAGTGAATTGGAGCGATGTGGTATACCGGGGTTAACGTGCTGTCAGTGGATTGAATCAGGGCATGTGAAGCGTCTGGGGAAAACCATGGAAGGCTGTGTAGGTATGTATATTTGCGTGTGTGGACGTATGTATATACATGTGTATGGGGGGGGGTTGGGCCATTTCTTTCGTCTGTTTCCTTGCGCTACCTCGCAAACGCGGGAGACAGCGACAAAGTATAAAAAAGAAAAAAAAAAAAGAATATATATATATATATATATATATATTTTTTTTTTTTTTTTTCCCGCTGTCTCCTGCGTTTGCGAGGTAGGCAAGGAAACAGACGAAAGAAATGGCCCAACCCACCCCCATACACATGTATATACATACACGTCCACACACGCAAATATATATATAGGTGAGGATATTCCCTTAAAGGTCCAGTCCTCTGTTCTCAACGCTACCTCGCTAACGCGGGAAATGGCGAATAGTTTGAAAGAAGAAAGAATATATATATATATATATATATATATATATATATATATATATATATTATTTATACACTTGATTGCTGTTTTCCACATCAGCAAGGTAGTGCCAGGAAAGAGATGAAGAGTAGCCCATCCACTCATATACAAATATATATATACATAAATGCCCATATACACACATATACATATCAACATATACATACATATACTTACGCATACACATACATATACGTACACATACACAGACATATATACCCATGTACATATTCATACTTGCTTGCCTTCATCCAGTTCTGGCTCTACCTGTCCCACAGGAAGGAGCATTGCTACCCACTGCTTCATCAAGGCAGCCCCAGGAAAACAGACAAAAATAAGGCCACATTCACTCACACTCAGTCTCTAGCTGTCATTTGTAATGCATGGAAACCACAGCTCCCTGTCCACATCCAGGCCCCACAGACCTATCCATGGTTTATCCCAGACGTTTCACACTTAATCACCATTTCTCGTTATTCAGGTAGTGCCAAGAACAGACAAAGAAAGGCCATATCTGTGCTCATCCATTCTCTAGCTCTCATGTGTAATGGACCAAAACTCCAGTTCCTTGTCTGTTATCAGGCCCAATAGACCTTTCCATAGTTAACCCCAGTTGCTTTGTATGCCCTGGTTTAATCCATTGACATCATTTCATTTCTCTCTTTCCTGTGCATACCTTGCACCTTCCTGCATGTTCAGGCCTTGGTCACTCTTAAGTCTTTTTCACCCCATCCTTCCATCTCCAGTTTAGTCTCCTGTTTCTCCTTTTTCCCTTCGCTTCTGACACATTTATCCTCTTTGTCAACTTTCCATCACTCATTCTCTCCATATGTCCAGACCATTTCAGCATACCCTCTTCAGGTCTCTCAATCACACACTATTTATTGCCACACCTTTCTCTTACCCTTTCATTACTTACTTGATCATACCACCTCACATTGCATATTGACCTCATACATTTTATTTCCAACACATTCACCCATCTCTGCACAGGCCATGCTTTTCATCCATATGACATTTTTGGAACTACTGTACCTTCAAACATACCCAATTTTTCACTCTCAGATAATGATCTCTTTTTCCATACATTCTTCAGCACTCCCTGGACCTTCATGTTAGCAGTATGAAATTCATGTGGACCTCTAAGCTAGTGTCAGGTTGGCTGTTGATTGGAAAGTAGTAAAGCATACAGCTTCATTTGCTGGCATTGGTTTGTTAACATACAAAAGTCATGCACCTTTCAGTTTGCACTGTAAAATGAATGTTGACAAGTTTAGATGTTGTAGAAAGATATGTGAGGCATTGAGCAAATGTATCGTACACGACAGTAATGTGATTTATATTCAATTGTAAAAGAATAGGAATGATAATGTCACATTGCAAGCAATCAATATGTAGACATAGCATTTGGCATTCAAAATTCATATTAGCATCAAAACGTATTTTTCTGAGGTCATAATAAAATTTAAACCAATCTTAACCTTGAAACAGAGGCATATGCTATACTCATCACTCATTAAGCCTACTGTTATTCCATTTTTATAGTAAAAGTCCTTTCATTATTTATAGATTTTACCATGGTACTAAAGATGTCTGATGCTTTTGTGTGCTTTGTACAGTTTTATATTGATGTCTAGTGTTTCTGATGATGTATTTTTCTTCTTGGTATCAGATGAAGAAGATAGCAATGATCCATCTAGTGGTGCTGCTGGTGATGACGATAGGGAACCTGCTTTAAAGAGAGCTCGTCAGGAGTCACCTAAGCTCTCAAGTCTCCTGCTAGCTGCTGCAAATAAGCGCTCACCATCCAGGAAGGTGGTTGGAAGTAAAAATGGTGGGGTGGCTCACAAGAATAGCAGTGGCAGTTTCCCTTACAACATACCAGCTTGCACAAAGGTCTTACATGTCAAAAAAAAAACCCATCCTGGCAGTGCCAATACCAATGCTACCACATTGACAGTAAATGCTGCCTCAGGGTCTGAGATTCCAATATTACCAAAAGGTTTAGCATCATGTCTGTCTATTACCAACATTCCTAACCCAATCTGTGCTACCAGTCTTGTAGGAGGGAATGTTGGATCTCATGCAAGGGATTCAGTTTCACCAAATGACTCTCCTGTTCAGGCTTCAATCAAACCAATGCCTAGTTTGAAGAAAATGGTACCTAGTAAGATTCAGACAACAGGTATCAGCAAAAACACTAATATGCGTGGTTCACGGAAGTCAAATGTTTTATCCTCAAGAGTTCGGGGCCATAACTCTGCACCCTCCCATACCTTGATTTCAGGACACAATTCAAATTCTTTAAACAATTCAAGCATAGTGCATTGCACTGATAGCTTAATATCACCAACAAATACTGATAATGATAGTGATAGAAATGAAATTCCTGACAGATTGCTCAATACAAAGTTGGTAACTCAGCGTTTGGAATTGGAACGCCGTGAACATGAACTGAAAATGAAGCTGCTTGAGAAGGAGCTTCAGGCACAAACTTACCAATCCCAGTACTGGTATCTTAAATTAAAACTGCTTCGTAGTGGACGGGAAAATATTACTCTCAACTTGGCTGGTGCTACTAATGGTGATATTGATTAACTGAGCTTTTTATTAGGTCAGGGTTAACTGTAGGTTGTGAGTTTGTGATGTTTTCCATAAACTGATTTTTGGATAAAGAACAAAACCTGTATGTATTATATGCCTAGTTTTTCTTCTTAATGGTTGTTCTTTTATTTATTATTGAGGTTGTTGGTTACTTGGTATTGTGTCATTTTGACTCACTGATGGTTGTGTTTTTCAGGTATTTTACATTGTGTTATTTAATTTTGGTTATTGTACAGGTTATTACTTAAAGCTCACATGTATCCCATGATATGTTGATCCATATGAAGAGAAATAAAGCTACTGATTTCATATTCAATACTTTTTTTATTAGAATAAAGTTAACATTGCATTGCTGATAGAGGTTTCTTAAAGGAATTAAATGTAGAGGTATTGGTTTATAAAGACTTATTTAGTCTTTGAATTACACTACAACTAATGTGAGCAACAGCAAGGAGTTATATGCAAGGGCAAAAAAATTATTCTTGTCATGTTTTTGAGATGTCTTCAAAGAAATTTTTTTATATAAAGTAAGGGTCACACTGCAAGAGTAATGATTTCTTCTTTATGCTGTCAGTTACTTAGAAATAGACTATTGTAATCTTTGTTTCTCAGTGTGGATGTCAATACCTGATTGATTAATTGGTATATTTTATGGTCTCTGTCCGTCCCACAGATTTTGTCTGATGTGCTAAAACCAGAACTCATGCATAGAGAGTAAATTTAAATGCAGTTGTTAGGCATAATCAAAGATTATATTAGCTATAATTTTTTTTTCATGAGTCCTGACATGTAATTTACAGTGTCCAGCAGTAGCCAGCTATGTGATTCTGGTTAGCTGCTGGTCATAGAATGCTTGCTGCTGGTGAGTGCAGTAGAAATCTGTTAACCCAGCATAGGTGCATCCTGTATGTAGCATGGTTACTAGTCAAATAAATATAAATTTGGTTATTGGCTTGAGAGCATTTGAGGAGAACCGAGGGGTCATGAAAATATTTCAAGGCTCAAGTTGGGTGGCTCAGTCTCCAAAGGATTTACATTGATACAATTCTGTGATCTGCAGTTGCATGATAATATTGGTTGATTCTCTTTGTCTGTGCTTGATTAATGAGGTAAAGAAATTAAGTCCATCCTAGTTTCAATTAAATGATATTTTCATCCCATATTACAAGTAATTTTCATCCCATATTACAAGTATAGTGGTTGATATCCTGTGTTTCAAAGCAGAAACTCAGAATAGTGCTTAATCTGAACTATGATATGTGATGAAATGATGTATTAGTGTCAGTGATGGTGTGTGATTCATATGTGTATCCCTCAAATTTTTATGGATACAGTACTGTGTTTATTCCATTTCATGATACAACAGTATGTGAAGGAAGGTTTATTTTTTCAAGCAGCTGATGTGTTTCCAATTTTTTCATGTTCTAAACTAGTGTTCATTCACCTATCAGATGTATGTGATAAGTGATAGTATTAATTTTGGGAATTTAACTTAGTCTAAAACAAAGCCAGTGGTTTTTTAGTTTGTCACTGTGGGTTATTTTTACTACCAGTGGCCTTCTGCTCACACAAGTAAATTACACCTTGCACAGTGATCTGGGAAGGTATGTTAAAGTTATGCTTCAGGAATCTTGCTACTATAGCCTGAGAATTATGGAATGAGTGGTCACACAAATTAGTGGTTACACAAATTATGTATTAAAGTGATTAGATTTTTTTCATGTTATCTGTCATATAGAATGAGATTTTGTGGTTCTTAAAGCTGTTGTAACTTCTTTGCCAGGCAGGTTGATCATTGATTCCTAAAGAAAGAAATCTATTTTGCATATCATAGTAACTTATTCATTATGTTCCATAATAATGTTAGTGCTAGAATTTTCAGAAAGCAAGGTCTCTAAATTTGAAGAGGCACACAAATCAAATTATATGCTGAATTCATTTTGCGTTGTTTATGAAAGCATTATGTTAATGGAATTACGTGTTATCAGTTATACAAGACAGGATCAGAAGAGCCAAGTGGGGATTTGTGCACAAAAGCTCTGGCTGGGATGTATGAATATCAACCACTATAATTAGGATGAAAATGAAGGGAGAGATACTTTGTGTGATAAGAGAAATCTAGGTGTTATGGCTTTGAGTGAAATTAAGTTAAAGGAGAAGGTGGTAGGATAGTTAGGGAACTTCATAGAGTGAAAACTGGTATAGTTCAAGGGCAAAAGTGAATGAATGGCTGGGTCAGTTAAAGGAGTTATGGGACAGAGGTAAAGATTATAAGAAAGCAGGTTCAAGATTGGTATGTGTTAGAATGTAGGTATAGGATTAGAGTTGGGTGGTGGTTAATGTTCATGTTCCGTATTAATGATTAATGTTTGTACTCCTTATAGTGAGAGGAGAGGAGAAAGGGGTAGTTTTTTCGAAGCACAGTGAATATTTTGATACAAGATATTGAAAATGGGGCAAGGGGATCTGAATACCAGAGTGGGTGTTGTGGTAAATGAAGAAAAGTTAGCTTAGTTGTGTATTGAAAGAATGGTAATAGGTAGTTGTATACTGAGAGAATGGTGATCAGGAATACTTGACTGATAAAAGGTGCAGGCAGGGGTATATTAGGGAGGGAATTGTTCATTTGTTCCCAACACTACCTCACTAGGGTGCAAGAAGCATTCAGGTACTGTGTTGTGATTTATCACCTTGTGTGTTATTGTTTCTACTTATCTCCTCCCTTAGGTAGGTCAGAGCCCCTTTAACAAAAATTTTACTAATTGTTTTTATGTAAACCTGCCAGGGGAACACTGTAGTAATGTTTGCAGAAAAGTAAAAAAGCAGAAATGGCAGAAAATAATCTAAGCAACATGTAGCAAAGTCTAATAGTTGAGGGACAGATGCATACTGTTATTAGCTGTTACGATAGCTTATTCTTTGTTTAGCTAAGAAGGGTTATGATACTATGCTGGGATTGGTTTAATCACCTTTTGCCTGCTTTTGTTTATCCTTAAACATTCTCACCACCATAGAGATGCCTTGCATCTTTGTCCCTAGTATGATGTAGCCACAAAGCCTATTGAAATTCACAAGTCTTGCACATTAGGTTCTACCTTTTTCATTGTGCTGAAACATGAAAGCAGTACAGTGTGTATGTGTGTTTTGAGGTAGGGACAGGATTACTATAGGTTTCACTGGTTGGTGTGTGTGTGTGTGTGTATGTGTGTTTTAAGTGAGGTAGGGACATGATCATTGTAGGTTTCACTGGTTGGGCAGGATGTAATCTGTTAAATTTTACACTTTATTGATCTTTGGTGTATTAATGTGAATTTGATATGAATTTTGTAAGGAGTGTTGAGGGCTCTCCTTCATCACTGACTCATTTTGTGAGGTCTTTTTCTTATGATTGATTAATTTCTTGAGGAGTCTCCTTTAACACCAACTCAGAATTTCTGAATGTTTAGTTCTTGTAGAGGTCAAAAAGAAAGTGTTAAAAATTTTTATGTGGTAAATTAAGAATGTTGAAGTTTTAGTTTTATAGATATAATTTTGAAAAGTCAATAATGTAAGGTTTTGGTTACTGTCAAGTGTAATTATTAGGATGATGAGATTTTGTAGATAATCAAGAATTTTTCTTACCTGCTTTGTATGCCATATTCTAGTGATATTTTTAGTTGCTAATTTTGAAATATTATGTATATCAACTTATTCACTGCTTTCGTTATATGTAGATCAGTTTTTTCTCTTCTCTGCAGCTGTGGCATATTCAGTAAAAAAAATCTTCAGTCGCATGTCTGTCTCAGGGTGAAGTATTCGGCCATTAATGCATATAGGGGCATCCCATGCATTTTTACTAGACACTTTGCAAATTTTATCCATACACTGATCAAGTCTATATGGAGCTGTCAGTGCAGCATGGACAAGATCTGTGCCTTTTTGTTATGAAATAATTTTTGAAGCCATGATACATGAACAGAGTTAAAGATGTCTGTTTTGAAAACGCTTGGAAATTTTGTTTGATTGTTTGAAAAACTGCCAGAAATACCACACACCTGACTTCTTTTACTTGACAGTACTCCAGTTGTGCCTCATATGACTGGCAGCAGAACATCACAAGTTAAATGGCATGTAACACAAGTTGATACTGTTTAACCAGTTTCAATTGTTCATCATTTTATTTAGAAAGTTATGCTCTAGATAATCGTTATAACAAACTCATGATTTTTTTCATCCCCTTCACATACTTAGTGTACAGTGGATATCAGGACTGCCACAGTGAAAGGGTTAACAACTGTAAGGCTTAAGTAATGTAGAGTTTTGAAGATTTTATAAGCAAATTTGCCCATATATGCATTTGTACAGGAGTTTTTCACATTTATAAAGTTTCTAATGCCTGTTTATATTTCATATGTGGATAATAGTTGAATATGGTTTTATGAAATAGAAAAGATAATTGATTCTATACTGTAATTTGAATGTGAAAAATTAATAGTATTAGCTGCCAAATATCACTAGCATATTTTTGAGAAAACTTTGTCTTTAATGTGGTGCTTGTTTTAAACTCGTGATTTACCTGAAGTGTATTTTGAATGCTTGTTGCTATTTTCTCTATTTAAATATATATATATATATATATATATATATATATATATATATTAGGGTTACCGTATAGCACAAGATAGGTACCAAAAAAGTTCACATAGTATTGAATTGCTCAGTATCGTGACATCTATATTCTTGTAGATAAGGGTATAGGACTGTGGGTCAAAAATAAAACAAGAACATTACGTACACAATGTATGAAAAAACACTGAAAGTGTTATCCGAGCAGAAAAAATTGTACACAACTCGGAAAATGGTACACAGGTATCTGCATATATTACATCCTCATTTCTTTGGACAATGGGATAGGTTAGGTAAGGTTTTGTTGTATGTTATTTCTGAATATGTAGATGATTATTCATGCATCAATTAAGAAACCACTGAAGACAACTACATAGAAAAATGTTTATGTTTTATTTTTATACTTTATTGCTATTTCCCACATCAACAAGGTAGCACCAGTGCAAAAATAAAACCACACACACACACAGCTCATAGAAGAAAAACCTGTAGAGTATGAATAAGATACAATTTACCATTTCATTCACTGAAAAATGATCACTGCTTTTAACTGAAACATGATCTCTCACTTTGCCTTGCCTCCCTACCTGAATTGCAGATGCTCTGCTGTGCCACCCATATCTCTATTATTTTTCATAATATTTAACATATTGCTTGAATTTGACTTCAACCCACTAAAGAGAAATGTGGTGAAAAATGTAGATATACAAAGAACACTATTTAATGCATCATTTACTGGGTAAGATGTACATTTTGAACTGAGATAACCACACCACTCCCTCCTCCATGCAGTGCAAGTATTCTGTATTCTACAGAGTTGATCCCTGCTGCCATGTTCCAACTGCATACCTACACCCTCCTAACCTGCTCTCCATTGTCTCCAGCAACTTATTCCTCATTCGGGAAACCTCCATTGCAACTAAGGATGTAGTAGACTGGCTGGTTCTTTTTATCCTCTTGCTGATATAATGTATCGTTTTGATAATAGAGGAGACTTATCCAAATGAGTGACTGGGGGAGGCAAGGAGCCTTATTCCTCAATTATTAGTAGGGAAGGCAAAGAGCCATGTTTCATAGGTACTGATGGCGGGGAATTGAGGAACCTTGTTCCATAGGTACTGGTGGGGAAATGAGGAGCTGTGTTCTATAGGTACTGGGAGAGGGGAGGAATCATTTGTTCCTGGAATATTGGTAGGGGAGTCGAAGTGCCCTGTTCCTCAGGTTCTGGGAGAGACTAGCGGTGAAAGCGAGGGGCGTTGTTCCTTGGGTACATAAAGAGCCTTGTTCTTCAGGTATTAGTAGGTAGGTGAAGAGCCTTTCTCCTTAGATACTGTTTGATGAAGCATGGTACATTGTTCTTCAGATACAGGTAGGGAAGGCAAAGAGCTGTTGTTCCTCAGGTAATGGTGTGAAAGGCAAAGAGCTTTGTTCCTCAGGTACTGGTAGGGGAAGCAAGAAGACTTGTTCCTGAGGTATGGGTGGGAGAGGCATGGAGCCTTGTTCTTTAGATACTGACAGGGAAGTGTGGAGCATTGCTTCTCAGATACTGATGGGGGAGGCAATAATCCTTCTTGAGTTACTGGAGGGGGAGGTGATTTACTAGATCGTCCTTTGTACCATCTAGAGCATTTCATGTTTGTGTTTCATCAGCATCCAGTGATAACTCCATTGTATAAGATTTATTCTTCAAGGTCATTTATAAGGTACTGGTTTATTGAATACAAAATTTGTGAGATCCTGTATGTCATATGATGGCATTTGAAATTCAGGCTAAAACTATTGCTACAGTCATTCTAGACCTGACTTTCATTATATGCAATGCAAGGTGATTTTAAGAACATATTGTAGAAAAAGGTGCATAACTTATGCTGCAGAATATGCTTGTGTGCTCCACCACCAACTATACAACACAATGCTTGGCAAGCTGCTGCTGCATCACATGAATATTGTTTGGCCATTGGCAACTCAATGGTGGGTCATTTCGATAACAGTTTCTCTCCCTACACCACAAGGCTTTGCAACTGTCTGTATTCTCATGTCTTTCCCAATAGCTATGGCCTGGCACATTTTAAAAGATAGGTTTTTCACTTCCAAATTTTGTAATGATTTTCTTTTGTCCCTTTTTCCCTTTTATAATCCTCTCAATATTTCAAGTAAGGCCCAACCTTGTTGTGGACTTTTGCCTATGACTGGAGCCTCCAATGTAAAAAAGAAAAAGTAATATAAGTGTGTTACACAAAAGTCCATCACAAGAGGCTCTGTTAAAATAGGTCTGTATTTTGAACAGGCTCATTTTTAGTATGAGTACTTGCTAGATCCATATGCATGGAGGTGACTGGTTCAAGTGGGTAGAAGTATAGAAATATAAAACTGGCAAACTGTTCCCTTACTCCTTGAATGTTAGCAGAGAACTGAGAAGGTAAGCAGAATGGCAAGCACAGCGTTGGCACCTTGTGGCACATGGCCAGCTGGGCTTGTACTCTATCACAAGATTTTTACATCAGATTGCATTATATTACAGCACTACTGTATTCATATACATATAGGTGGTAGACCATCACCAGTCAGGTAGGTATTACCAGTGGTACCTGCCTGGGTATTGGGAGGGTTAGTGATGCTTGCACAGTGAGCCAGCACCTCAGTAGCTGTCAAGTTTTATTTCTTTGACTTTTGTAGCTCTTTTTTTTTTTCTGCTTCACCACATATAAGCTGCTGACATGCTCTTCATAAACATACAATCTTTCCATCTCAGTCATAACTCTTGACAATACAAAATTTACGGTACTTGTTCTTCATAGCTGTAGGTTTTCCTGCAGTAAGTAGTACACAGTAGACCTACCTTTTGACAAAAATCCCATTGTAAGTACTCTCTTTATTTGTATATCTAATGCATTTGAGAATGGTGATCTTGCATTATGAGTTGCAATCTACTGCTACGCCATTTGTTGTAATGAAGCTTTCTTGAAAGTTCAACATTCTCGCAAGAAATTTGAAAATAGTAACAAAAGTGTTCGTTTCTTTGTAATGCAACTGAATGTTTCATCTTTCATATTGGCTCTCTTGAAATTGTTGATGATGCATACGACCATTGCCATGTGTATCATTGTCATTTTAGCCATTGCTTATGGTAGTAATTCAATATATTGCTCATTTTAGGATTTCCAACTATAGTTGTATGTGCGTCCCTACCACTGTAGTAGACCTGCATTCTTACTGGGCTGTGTTTTCTCTTTCATTATGTTATTAAATATTTTGTTGTAATTGATAGGTTGCTGGAAAATTAGGCTAGGCTCTGAAAAGAAGTCTATTCAGATTTTTTTTTTTTTTTTTTTTTTTTTTTTTTTTTATATTGGTTCCAAGCAAAACAAAATCTTTAATCCAGAAGATTTTTAAGATGACTATTTTGAAGAAGACGTTGAAGCGAGATAACTCACAGACATTGAAACGATACATTTTGAAATATGTACTTTGTAATTCAGGCTCACAGAACTTGAAGTATGAGGTTTTTTCCTCTTCACCCTGTTTTTTTTTCTTCTTTTTCTTAACTTAACATTTTAGTCTAGATCAGTACATTTTGATAAATAATGTAAATCTTATATAATGTAATTGAAATGAGCAGTACTAGTTAACTTTTCCTGGAACAAAGGTACTTCCTTGCTCTATTATTTATATTATTACAGTGTATTATTTGCATCTTTAGAACCCCATTTTCTGGGATTCCTACAGTTTCAAGGCTATGCTCCAAGTGAAAGTAGGGTAAGATGGGTTACTTTAGGGTGGGAGGGTCGTCTGTAATGTATTATTTCTACTCCCTGATAATGATACAACTCATAGAAGCTGACCTCTACCTTGTGGTTTTACCATTTGCAGAGTCCATGAACACTGCTATGATATGAATGACTGCAGATATTTGCTGGGTTTCCTCAAAATTTTACAATTACAGCTAATGAAAGAGAATGAGAACTTTACCAATCTATTTTGAATGCCTGATGGCAAGATTCTATGATAACCTTCTAAAGAAAAGAAATGCATTAGTGGTTATGAGTCCTTTTCCTCGCCACTTATAGTAATTTACAGTTAGATTTATCAATAAGTTGACAACTGAAAATGGGTTGATCTATGATAAATCTGAATCTTACAAAATTTTTGCTCTTCTTCATTTGATAAAGAATCCCAATGAAAAGATACAAGATTTGTCTTATTGTGAATTGTTATTAGGAACAGAAATTCATTTAAAGAAATGTATCAAAGTCACTTAGTTGAACATATAATCATGTGGTTTCTGTATTAAGTTTGACTAAAGGGTGAGAGTTCAGTGACACATATGATTTTATTGCAGTGAGTCAGTGTTAAGGAAGTATGGTTGATTTCATTTTTAAATGTCACTTTGGTACCTAAGGGACATATGTCAGCCACATTAGGAATGGCAAGTCCTCTTCTGAAGTGCCTTTTGAATGGAAGTTCCCAAGATATTCCATGGAAATATTGCTTAAAGTTACTGAAGCTTTAGCATATAGGAAAGAAACCATTTCTGCAAGTACAGAGTTTCCTAAATTGTATCATTAGCCAGACATAGGCATAATGTCTTAAGAGCTTCAGGAAAATCTTCAGCCTTCTGCACCTTAAAATCAAGAATATAGTAGAACTTACAATCATGTGCTAATGATTTTGAACTGAAACTGAACAATCAGTGATAGCTGTGGCAATGGTATTACTTACAATGGTATGTTGATTGTAACCAATTTAGTATCTTTTAAATTCGTTACTTTAATGCATAATTATCATATTTGTAACTACCAGATAGCTTGCATTGCAGTATATTTAAGAGGTTTGGGTCTGATTTCTTCGTACACCATAATTTGTCCATCTCTTTGTATCTTTTATTTTTCTTTGTCATTGTTGCATGATTACTTGTCATTTGACAGTTACATATGTTTCCAGTTGAATGTAATTGCTTCACTTTATCATTATAATGGTGCAAGATAGGGACTCCTTTCAATGACCTATATCTTGAATTGAGTCATTTTAGGAAAGTCAGGCATACTGTTGTAGAGAGAGATGGTGACAATGCCCACAGATGGAAAGCTAGGTTGTATTAAAGGTTTTGAAGATATTTTGGTGCAAGTAGAGTAATTGTTACTATTTTGTGTAATGATCTTTGGGATTTAATTCCATTCTAGCTTAGTATGCCATTGTTTTACTGTTTGTATACTTATTTCCCAAGTTACCATACTATGTTTGGTTCTGGTTGTCCAGTTTTACTGTATTTTGTGAATGTGGATGTTCTTATAAGATTTATCTTTATGTACATATATATATAAATATATATATATATATTTATTTTGTGTGATATATATATTTCATGTGTTTGATAAGTGTGCACCTAGAACTAGCTGCACTAATAAGTACTTGACAGAATGCATTGACAGTGCCTCATCTGTTACCTCAGGAGAGAGTCACACGTTCCTGCAAAATATCAAAATGACACTGAGTAAGGTTTATAAATAAAGAAAATTATGAAATTTTGTTTCTGTATTTTCACCCTATTGGCATTGAATTTTTGGTTACTGAGTGTACAGGGAAATGGATCTATTTGACTGCATTTTAAACTAAAGAATGTTGCGTGATGAAACTTAGAGACAAGCTTTAGCTTAGAGAATTTGTTAGTCGTGATTGTGTAAGATGTGGTTAACAAATTTATTTTTACATATACTTTATGAAAACATTGTAGGGATGTATTATCAGACTTTGAACACTGGATGCTTATAGTAACTGAAAGATGCTGTTTCCGTAAGGCATGATTTGTTGAAAAACTATGATTAACTTATGTGTTACTTCCTGATTTTACCATGCATAATTCTGAATACTCTATGTGCCCTAATTATACCCTTTACAGCCACATTACTTGCCTTTGCATTTGAATTACCTATTACTGATACCTGGTCTTTTACATCAAAACTGCTGACACACTCATTCAGCTGCTCCCAAAATGCCTCATGATCTTTCTTACGGCCTGATTCATAAGCATTAATAATCAGCTGTCTTCCTCCAACTACTTTCAGTTTTACCCACATCAATCTAGAAGTTACTTCCTTACATTCAATCACATACTCCCACAGAACTCAGCTCTCTCTCTCTCTCTCGAGAAGTGAAGGTTCTGCATATATTTTATTATAATTTGTCGCTGTCTCCGGCATTAGCAAGGTAACGCAAGTAAACAGACGAATGAATGGCCCAACCCACCCACATACACGTCCACACATGCACATATACATACCTATACATTTCAACATATATATATACATACACAGACATATACATATATACACATGTACATATTCATACAGCATTGCTACCCCCTGCTTCAGCGAGGTAGCCCTAGGAAAAGACAAAAAATGGCCACATTTGTTAACACCCAGTCTCTAGCAGTCATGTGTTAATGAAATTGCTTTGATTAGGGCGTCAGTTGCTCATGGCATCCTAGCGAAAGATAAAAAAAATTGCAATGAAGTGCAAATGTAATTAATGTGAGTTGCAAACTTAAGAGACAGGATAGTGAACAGAAAGTTTTGGTGTAAAGAATTTCATGAATTGTTAGCTGTAATGCATTTAATGAAGAGGAGAGAGGTTTTCAGAATAAGGAAGGTTGAACTGTGGAAGAATACCTGGGTATGAAGAAGTGCATTCCCCCTTACTGCTGAAGAGTTTGTATCCTAAGGGAAGATCATTTGAACTTGTTAACATAGTCTGTATCCTAAGGGAAGATCATTTGAACTTGTCAACATAGTCCAGTCAATTTGGAAATGATGCACTGCATAACTGGGGTTAGAGCAGTGGGATGCTGAACCTAAGGGGAGTAAAATAGATGTTGTAACATTTTTTATTCAGATGTTGCTTTACTGTTGTCTGAACTAGGGATATGTTGGTTAGAATGGGCCATGGAGTGCAGGAGAATAATACTAAAAGTAAAAGTAAATGAGAATAAAAGTAAGATTGTAGTTTTTTGAAAAGATGGGGTGTCACAGCATAATATCAGTATGAATGATGAAGAAATGAAAGTTGTGGATGATTTAGGCATTTATAGTTGAACATTGGTAAATTAGTAGTAGAAAAATTGTATTAGAGAGTAAAGTCCTGGAGAAAAATTGGAGCTGCAGTGAAAATCTTTATGAAGGAAAAGAAGTTAACTAAAGTGTGCATAAAGCATGCATGAAAGTACTTTTACCAACTGTGATTGTAAAACCATAGTTATGTAGGTCATGAAAAGAGTAGTAGAGATGGATAACCCATGTAATACAGTTGGCATTGGGATAAAGAATGGAGATACTAGGTGGTGTGAAGAAATCAGCAGCAGCCATATAGACAAATAATTTTAACAATGGTATGGTTATATTTGATGTACCTACCTAACTTTTAAGTTCATACTTGCAATAAGCAATTGGTTGGTCAAGAAAATATATACTTTTTGTAGTTAAAGGTTTCTATACAAGATGAGATAGACCACAAGAGAGAGGGGTAGATGCAATGAGAGAATTGCCTAGGGGAAGAAGTGGCCAGAGATGTAATGGAACCATTTTGCATGAGAAATGAAGATAAGAATAGTTATTGTAGTCTCACATGATGAATCATCTTAGTGGTTAAAGTGGAAAAGATAAAGATATAATGCTCTGTGAAGGTACACGTTTCAGTACACCACATTATGCTTTGGTTGTAGATATGTATGAGTGAACTGAGCCTGTATGCACCTAATTCAGTCCACATAAATAGTTACCTAATTATGGTAGATCATTTTTAGCTACTTCTTCTTGTCTTATATCTCTAACTTCTCAATTTTTCATTCCAATTTTCATACTCATAATTTTGGTCTTATTTATTACTGATTGTATGAATCATGTATGCAAATAAAGCCATTGTTTGTACCAAATGCTTACCTTACTGTGGTGGAAGAGGCAACTGGGTACAAAAAAAGAAATGAATTTGAATGTCACGGATATGTTTTAAGCTGAACACATTTTCAGGGAAGTGTTAATGGCTGTGGCAGGCAACTACTACTTTGCCATAGTTGGACACCATGACAATCCCATGTTCGAGATGGAGTTCGCCCCAGCCAATAAAGAGCCAAAGGTCAGACACTGAGCTCTAGTATGCTGATTTTCTCTTTGTGTGGAAGGAGGTGCATATTTCTTAAAGAAAATGTTTATAGTGGTTGTGTAAAGACTTCTTAGTAAATTCAAGTGAGTGGATGTAGTGGCTGAGGAAAAACAAGGAAGGAAACAGGATAAGTTTCAAGAAGTGTGGTTATGTCCTGGAAGTGTAGTGTATGAATTCATTTTAGTAAAGGGTTACTTTTCTTTTGATTTTTGAAATAACATTTAAGGTATGTATTTCTAACTGATGTGCACCTCATTCCACATTTGAAGTAAGATGATTAATATAAAGTTTCAACAGCTGCTTTTTCTGAAAATTTTCCCAAAAATTCTGTTTTTGTGTTTTGCAGCATTGAAAGTGAAGTAGTTACCTCTTCTTTACATGAAAGATAAAAATATTTGAAAATATTTAGGGCTATCTCTTGACCGTGATTCACAAGATGCAGAGGTAGAGATAGATCTAGATAAAAAGAAAGAAGAGTGAATAGAAAATGTACATTTGTAGAACACTTTGGTGTGATACAGAAAGTACATCTTTAAAAATTCAACGACATACCAGAACTTTCAAAACCCATTAGCATTGCTCATATATGATTAGTATATTGAAAGCATTTAAAAAGCATAGTAGAAGTTATGAAATTTACTCTTCTTGACTACAGTTTCACTTGGAATAGTGATGTACTCTAGATTTAAAGCTCAGTGTGTATTCCCCAGTTTTGGAGTACTACCCAATTTACAATCAAAAGTCATTCTTTTCAAGAAGATATTTCAGAAAGCAGCTGTATGTAGAGCTGTCAATAGAAGCGTGTAGTTATACATTTCTCAGATTATTTTGCAATGTTCATTGGCTGATTTTGTTGAGTTTTATGAGTATAATTAATACATTGTGCTTCTGAGGCAATAAGCATTTTATTTTGTTATATTTAAATCAGTTGGAATACACTGCAACATAATCTGAATATTGTTTGAAGAACATGCTAGATATTAAGGATTAAGTCCCAAGTATTTTTTTTAAAACTCATTTTTGTTACCCTATTGGTATAAACAGATGTCCATATTTAAGCCAAATTATGATGCAGGGATACAGGATAGAAAAGTTAATGATTGCTGTTTTTTCTTTAGATCTATAGTGGCATCTGATCAGTATTATTAATGAAGTATTTCAATTAAATGGAAAGGAGAGGCGTGTTACAACTATTATCTTAGTCACATCTTTAGTTAGATACAAGAAATGCAGAGACATAAGTACTCTAAGGTATGTTGTCCCTCAGTTGTTTTTATAAATATATTTTCTTTATATATATTAAGAAGCGACTATTTTGCAGAAGGAAGATCACAGGCATCTTAACCAATTCATTGCTCATGCTGCACTTGACCTAGTAGATGAGAGTATGTGGACTACAGGCAATATGTACCTCAGACTGGTTGACAAGTTCAATGAATGGTAGGTAAATCTTAGCTGTGGATGAGCAGGCATATACAAATGTTATGAAGCGATAGATGTGTTGATTATTTGTGGTTTCTCTGCATCTTGGGTCTTAAGTAAAGTTAGACAAGATTTGAGTTGGAAATGGAAAAGAAGGGAAAGTAGAAACAAGGAAAAATCTGAAGTTAATATCAAACCAAAGGTACAGCAGGCTCTTAGATTTGCAGTGCATATCTTAGAAATATTCCTGGGCATAGGGGAGAAAGAATACTTCCCATGCATTCCCTGTGTGTAATAAAAGGCGACTAAAAGGGAGGGAGTGTTGGGCAGGAAATCTTCCCCTCCAGTTTTTACTTTTCCAAAAGAAGGAACAGAGGAGGGGACCAAGTGAGGATTTTCCCTCGACGGCTCAATCCTCTGTTCTTAACACTAACTCGCTAACGTGGGAAATGGGGAATATGTATGAAAAAATAATCTTAGAAATCTTAGACTAGAAACTGAACGTGAACAAGTGTGGCCTTTTTTGTCTTTTCCTGGCACTACCGCGCTGATGCAGAGGGTGGCATTGCTGTTTTGTGTGGGGATGAGAATGGATGAAGGCAAGCAAGTATGAATATGTACATGTGTATGCACCAAAACTACGGCTCCCTAATCAACAACCACGCCCCACAGCCCTTTCCATGGTTTACCCCAAACACTTTACATGCCCTGGTTCAGTCCATTGACAGCATGTCGACCCTGGTGTACCACATCATTCCAGTTCATTCTATTCCTTGCACGCCTCTCACCCTCCTTCATGTTCAGGCCCTGATTACTAAAAAAAAATTTTCACTCCATCCTTTTATCTCCAATTTGGTCTCCCCTGCGTGTTCTCTCCACTCTGACACATTTATCCCTGTTTGTCAACCTCTCTTCATTCATTCTCTCCATATATCCTAACCATATCAGCACACCCTCTTCATCTCTCAACCCCAATTTTTTTATTGCCACACCCCTCTCTTACAGGTGTTACTTACTTGATCAAACCGCTTCATACAACATATTGTCCTGATATTATATTTCTAACACATCCACCCTACCCAACACATTTTTATCTACAGCCCATGTCTTGCATCCTTATGATATTGTTGGGACCACTATACCCTCAGGCATACCCATATTTGCCCTCCCAGATAATGACTTTCCACACATTCTTCCATTACTCCCAGAACTTTTGCCCCCTCTCCCACCTTGTGACTCACTTCTGCTTGCATGGTTCCATTTGCCACCATGTCCTTTCCCTGGTATTTAAAACATCAGTTCCTCCTATTTTTCTTCATTCAAATTTTCACCCCAGCTAACCTGTCCCTCTATCATACTGAACTTAACAACCTTGCTTTTATTGACATTGTAATAGGGTAGTAAGGGTTTACATATTTTTGTTTTACAAATCCAACTTGGACTTCCTTTATACAGCTGTTCTTGATCAGATGTCTTATAGTGTCCTTTTATCACGCTTTGAAAGATTTTTATTATGTGTGAATTCATGCTGGTTTGTACTGCTTAGGTATAAGCTTAGATCCTCCTTTGTGTATTGGTGTTTTATATGTCATTTTGTGAGTATCTTCAGTAGCTTTTGTCCAGATTGCCTCTTCAGTAACATTATTAATTTTACTACTGGTATTTTAAGTCTTCTTTTTGGAGACGGTTGAAATTCCATCCAGTCTCTGTGCTGAGTTCTCTCTAAACTTGCATCTATTACTCTGCTTATATCATTTTTAGATTTCTCAGTATCTATGATTGCACTGTCATCGTGTTTGTTAAACAGTTCATCATCAGATTTCTTGCATTTTGAGCTGAATACTAATTTAAATTGTCCACTGAGCATCATGCATTTCCATAGCTTTTCTCACTTTTAAGGTTTGGTTTTTTATGAGAATAATGATTGTTTTCTGTGACTCTTGTCATTTGTTCTCAGTTTTTTCTTTGGGATATCTTTATTTTCATATTACTCCCTTTTATTCTTTTCTCACTCATTGCCAACCTTTTTTTTCTTTTTCCCTTGTTTAGTTCTGTTCATTCACTACTTACTCTCAATACTCTCCTTTATTTTTTTAATACTTCTTTTTGGATTGTATTAAGTCACTGATTATTTGGAAGGGAGTGAAGGAGGCTTTGGGAAATTAAGGCCTGACTGAACATTCAGGAGGGTGAAATGTATGCCTGGGATAATATGAATTTAATGAATGTGATGTCACTGTGCTGAATCAGGACACATAAAGCAAAGTAAACCATGGAACAAACTGTGAGGCTTGGCTATGGATGGTAGACATACGCTTCATTCAGTACATGACACCTTAAGAGTAAACGAGTGAAATGAGGCTATTGTTCATTTGTTACTGATACTGTATCACCAAACATGGAGAAGCTATTGTGCCTAGGAAACTTAGGTACCAGGGTAAGTAAAGGACACAGCCTTCTTCATTTACAATAGTTTCAATAACTATACCTATTTTTCTTCATTTTATATCCCTTATTTTCAAGTCTGCTACATACTTTTACTTATTCATTTTAGTAACATATGGGTATCATGTCACTTTTCTCTTATGAAAGTCATCATTTAGTTATGTATACCAGATGTTATAAGATAGATTATTCTGCTTGGGTGAGACAGGTACACAGAAATAGGAAACTCCTCCCTTTGATAACATTGCACTATTATTATTATTATTATTATTATTATTATTATTATTATTATTATAATTATTATCATCCCTGGGGATAGGGGAGAAAGAATACTTCCCACGTATTCCCTGCGTGTCGTAGAAGGCGACTAAAAGGGGAGGGAGCGGGGGGCTGGAAATCCTCCCCTCTCAATTTTTTTTAATTTTCCAAAAGAAGGAACAGAGAAGGGGGCCAGGTGAGGATATTCCCTCAATGGCCCAGTCTTCTGTTCTTAACGCTACCTCGCTAACGCGGGAAATGGCGAATAGTTTGAAAAAAAAAAAATTATTATTATTGTTGTTGTTGTTATCATTATCATTATCATCTGGCAGCGGATGGAACCATGGAAGCGGAAGTGGATCATATGGTGGGGGAGGGGGCGAAAATTCTGGGAGCCTTGAAGAATGTGTGGAAGTCGAGAGCATTATCTCGGAAAGCAAAAATGGGTATGTTTGAAGGAATAGTGGTTCCAACAATGTTGTATGGTTGCGAGGCGTGGGCTATGGATAGAGTGGTGCGCAGGAGGATGGATGTGCTGGAAATGAGATGTTTGAGGACAATGTGTGGTGTGAGGTGGTTTGATCGAGTAAGTAACGTAAGGGTAAGAGAGATGTGTGGAAATAAAAAGAGCGTGGTTGAGAGAGCAGAAGAGGGTGTTTTGAAATGGTTTGGGCACATGGAGAGAATGAGTGAGGAAAGATTGACCAAGAGGATATATGTGTCGGAGGTGGAGGGAACGAGGAGAAGAGGGAGACCAAATTGGAGGTGGAAAGATGGAGTGAAAAAGATTTTGTGTGATCGGGGCCTGAACATGCAGGAGGGTGAAAGGAGGGCAAGGAATAGAGTGAATTGGAGCGATGTGGTATACCGGGGTTGACGTGCTGTCAGTGGATTGAATCAGGGCATGTGAAGCGTCTGGGGTAAACCAAGGAAAGCTGTGTAGGTATGTATATTTGCGTGTGTGGACGTATGTATATACATGTGTATGGGGGTGGGTTGGGCCATTTCTTTCGTCTGTTTCCTTGCGCTACCTCGCAAACGCGGGAGACAGCGACAAAGCAAAAAAAAAAAAAAAATTATTATTATTATTATCATTATTATTATCATTATTAATATTATTATTGTGATGATGACGATGCTTTATCTCATTTGCTATGTTAATCTTTATTTATTTGGAAGGTATGTGTCTGCATTTGTGACTGCAGGCAGAATAAGACTTATTTGTCTTCATGATGTGAAAAATGATGATGGCATCAAGAACTTCTTCATGGAAATGTATGAAACATATATTAAGGTGAATTTCGCATAATTTTTTAGACTTTTGCAGAAGTTTTTTATGTATTTAAACTAATTTCTTTAACCCAATCAGCATACCTTCTGTAGATGAAAAGATACCCCTCATGTGCTAGGGGATCTCAGTAAATCAAAGGGTTAATAATTTCATATTTTGACTTTGGAAATTGGTAAAGTACTTATCCATGAGTAAAAAAACGAAAAAAATATTCCAGTTGCTCCTCTGAACTGCTTGAAGAATTTTGAAAAAAAATTTATGTATGGAGAAATTCCCATTACTACTACCAGATGCATGGGTATTCTGAGTTTTCCCCCCACTGCATTCTTTATATTTACTTTCATGACTTTTGTATTTGGGTTCCTAGGTGCTGACATTATCGCATAATTTATGTGAATATTTGTCTTGTGAATACATATTATCATTGATACATTTTTGAATGATGTAGATATTTTTCCAGGAAAGTATTTTATAGAATAAGTGACTCCATAGAGGAAAATGCATATTTGCTTGAAAAAAAGGAAATGGCTGTGATTATTTCATAAATAGTGTACACTGTTTCTATCTCCTGGCAGTACCACATGGACAGCAACTGCCAGCTGCTCTCCCACATCCTTTTATGTAATCTATTTTGCAGCATTTAGGATTATCAATTTCAGAACTGTCACTGTCTTCTGTTTCACATTTCTCTTTTTCTTCATCACTCTTGCTCATTGATTTCATCAGACTCAATTGCATCCAGGATATCAAGTCTTATGGTATCTTCTCATTCTTTAGATGGGCCAACAGGAGCCAAAGGTGGTCTGGCAATGAGCAGATATTGTACTCTCTCCTGACATTCTGATAGGTACTGACATGTATACTCAAAAATACGCCCATCATTGCTGGTCCTCACCATACGCTGTCGCCTCCTTCCTTGCTAACATCATCACCACTTCCCACCAGACTCTTACCTCCATTCTTACTACACACATCAACACAACTTTACACCACACTGTTTCTCTTCCTACATATATCAGTACCAACATCTGCCACACTTTCACCTTCTGCCTCACCACATTGATCACTAGTGCTCTCCACCTCAGCATTGCTTCCCTCCCCATGCACATTGCTACTGATCTTTGCAGCACTCTTACCACCTCCTGCTATGCATTACTACCACTCTATACATAAACACTAACTTGCCTCACTCTTTTCATCTTCCCACTTGATACAGATATCTTTAATATTTTTTAAATGTTTTATTTTTACCTCTGGTAAAATTAGTCTACCAAAAAAAATAACAGAAAGCCAAAACACCACTTGTACTAGCACACACTCATCTTTTGTTTCCACCATATCCTCCCTACCTTTCTCTAGTTGCTAGATACCACTTTCTTTTGTGTTTTTATTATTGATATAATACTCCTACTCCATAGCTAAAATAGTACAGCAGCAGTGCAAAGCAGGCATGTAATCATATCAGAAAGTCAACTTTTCGCTAAGAGCAAAAAGCAGAGGGTCATTCAATGTATGAAATTGTAATTAATGAATTTTATCATGCCATTAAATGCATTGGTTCCCTAATTTATTTTGTTAAATGAGCTGTCATTACGTACAGGATAGGTGTATAGTGTAGACTATGGTAGCAATATGTAATTGCAGTTGAAGTTAAAATGCTGGGGATTTTACCAGTGTCATTACCTTAGGAAGTACTGAATTTTGTTAGTTATCAGATTTCAAAATGCTGGATTTGAGAACTAGAATATGTTACCAAAATAACATTGAAAAATTATGATGTATTTTTTTTTTTTTTTACTATTAAATGAACAAATGAATTTTAGGCAATTATTCACTAAGGTTTTTATCTGCACAAATGTTTAAGTATCAGGAAATTTGTAATAGCAAAGTTTTGAACTCATCCTAATTGATGAAAATTTTTTTTACAGCATTCGATGAACCCCTTTTGCATTCCAAACACTCCAATCAAGTCTACTGCATTTGAAAAGAAGGCACACTTTTATGGAAGAAAGTACCTAACTGGCTAACATCTTTTTTGGTGATTGTTCGCTGATGTTAGTATCGTTTGACTTTATGGAAAGGGATATGAGTGAGCTTGGTCTGCTTTTTTATTCATTCAAACTTCTGTATATAACTAGTTGATAACTCCAGTGTTAACATTATTATTAATATTATCAATATTATCATTTTTATTTTATCTTCCTTCATATATCTTCACTATTTCCCATGAATGAGGTAGTGTCCAGAACAAGTGACTGAGACTTAGAGGGAAGAAGGTCCTCATTTGGCTCTTTCCTAAGTTCCTTCTTTTGGATATTGGATGTGAGTGAATGCGACCTCTCCTCATCTGTTCTTGGTGTTACCTCGCTAATGCGGGAAACAGAGGACAAGTATGAAAGAAAGAAAAGATTATTATGATTATTATTATTATAATAAGTATTTTTTATTATAATTACTATGATTATTAAGAGGGGGATAACTCTTTTTTTATTGGTTACTGAGGATGTTAGTGATGTATGGATCATGGTGAAGTGTCTGAGGATTGGCAAAATACATGCATAGTGCCATCATATAAAGGTGGGTGTTCATGATACAGAGGTATGCATTTGTTGAATGTACCTGGTAAATTGTACAGAAGAGTGATGATTGAGAGAGTGAAGTGCACCTGGTGAGTTGTATGGAAAATTGATGATTGAAAGAGTGATGTCATGCACAGATCATTAAATTTGGGAGGAACACAGGGTTTCAGGAGTGATAAGAGGATATGTGGATCAGGTGTTTACATTGAAGAATGTGTGAAAAATTCTTAGAGAAACAGAAGGATTTATATGTAGCATTTATGGATCTGGAGAAACCATGTGATAGAGAAAGTTTAAAGGAGGGCAGTACAGATGGTACCAAAATTCAGGAAGCTAAGCTATGTCGAAATGCTGGAAGCTTTATATTTACCAACCTTGGAAGAGAGAAGACTGAGAGGTGACCTGATCACAGACTTTAAGTTTTTAAAAGATACTGATGACAGGGACAGAACCCTTATGGGTAATGGCCTCTCTTTCCATACAACCCTCAATGCATCCACAACCTTAGCCTCCTGAAACTTGCATCCCAACTAACCATTATCTCAACTTTTTTTTTTTTTTATATGCTCTCAATTTTCTCCTTTGACACTCTTCCAGAATCAGAAACTAGCTTTTGCAGTTTTTCATTCAAATATACCACTAGCACTACATTATTAGCAGACCGCAAATGACACCTTGCCTCTAACCCCTTTTCCCCATGCATTTACATCCCTCATTACCCTATCTATAAATAAATTAAACAACCATGGTAGCATCATACACCCCTGCTGCAGACCCACCATCACATGAAACCACTCACCCTTCTCACTCCTTTTTGCACATGACACCTTATTTTCATGATAAAAAGTCATCACTGCTTTGGCTAGCTTTCGTTCCACACCCACATACTTGTAACACCTTCCACAAAGCATCTCCAGATCCATAAATTTTACATACAATATTTTTTCTGAAAGTGTTACTCACACAAATTCTTCAAAGAGGACACCTGAACCACACATCATCTACTAATCCTATAGTCACATTATTCCTACCCAGTCTGATGCTCTTTGCATGCCACACTACCTCAGTCACACTTTCTTTTTCATCTTATACCTTTGTAAGGCATATGATAGAGTTGATAGAGATGCTCTGTGGAAGGTATTAAGAATATATGGTGTGGGAGGCAAGTTGTTAGAAGCAGTGAAAAGTTTTTATCGAGGATGTAAGGCATGTGTACGTGTAGGAAGAGAGGAAAGTGATTGGTTCTCAGTGAATGTAGGTTTGCGGCAGGGGTGTGTGATGTCTCCATGGTTGTTTAATTTGTTTATGGATGGGGTTGTTAGGGAGGTAAATGCAAGAGTCTTGGAAAGAGGGGCAAGTATGAAGTCTGTTGGGGATGAGAGAGCTTGGGAAGTGAGTCAGTTGTTGTTCGCTGATGATACAGCGCTGGTGGCGGATTCATGTGAGAAACTGCAGAAGCTGGTGACTGAGTTTGGTAAAGTGTGTGGAAGAAGAAAGTTAAGAGTAAATGTGAATAAGAGCAAGGTTATTAGGTACAGTAGGGTTGAGGGTCAAGTCAGTTGGGAGGTGAGTTTGAATGGTGAAAAACTGGAGGAAGTGAAGTGTTTTAGATATCTGGGAGTGGATCTGTCAGCGGATGGAACCATGGAAGCGGAAGTGGATCATAGGGTGGGGGAGGGGGCAAAAATTTTGGGAGCCTTGAAAAATGTGTGGAAGTCGAGAACATTATCCCGGAAAGCAAAAATGGGTATGTTTGAAGGAATAGTAGTTCCAACAATGTTGTATGGTTGCGAGGCGTGGGCTATGGATAGAGTTGTGCGCAGGAGGATGGATGTGCTGGAAATGAGATGTTTGAGGACAATGTGTGGTGTGAGGTGGTTTGATCGAGTAAGTAACGTAAGGGTAAGAGAGATGTGTGGAAATAAAAAGAGCGTGGTTGAGAGAGCAGAAGAGGGTGTTTTGAAATGGTTTGGGCACATGGAGAGAATGAGTGAGGAAAGATTGACCAAGAGGATATATGTGTCGGAGGTGGAGGGAACGAGGAGAAGAGGGAGACCAAATTGGAGGTGGAAAGATGGAGTGAAAAGGATTTTGTGTGATCGGGGCCTGAACATGCAGCAGGGTGAAAGGAGGGCAAGGAATAGAGTGAATTGGAGCGATGTGGTATACAGGGGTTGACGTGCTGTCAGTGGATTGAATCAAGGCATGTGAAGCGTCCGGGGTAAACCATGGAAAGCTGTGTAGGTATGTATATTTCCGTGTGTGGACGTGTGTATGTACATGTGTATGGGGGGGGTTGGGCCATTTCTTTCGTCTGTTTCCTTGCGCTACCTCGCAAACGCGGGAGACAGCGACAAAGTCTAAAAAAAAAAAAAAAAAAAAAAAAAAAAAAAAAAAAAACCTTTGTAATTCAAACATTCATTTTTGTTCCCACTGCCTTTATACATTGTCTTTATGCAAACATTATGCCAATTAGACACCTCACATAAATCTTAACTATACAATCAACAACACAGCACTCGCTTTTGAAAGAAATTCACCTGCAATTCCATCCTCCCCAGCTGCTGTACGACTCCTCATCTTAGGCAAGGCATTCACTTGTACTTCTTTTTTCACCAAACTAATTGACTTCCTCAGTTCATATACCTCCATGACCAAAACACCCCACATCTGCCACCCTATTGTCTAAACATATTCAACTCTTGCAAAATGTCAAATTACCCATTCCATTTGTTTACATCATCTCTGCCTATTACCACTTAACAGTCTGTTTCCTTCATTGATGCTCCTGCCTATTCTTTTCTTTTCCTTTTTCTATTAACTTCCTTCCAAAACATTTTCTAATTCTTCCTGAAGTTTGCCAATACTTTTCACCCAACAGTTATTCCCGATTTTTTCAGCCACTGCTCTCTCCTCTTGACTTCTCGTGGCATTCTCTTGAACATCTTCCAATCACTCATACTCCTTTCTTGCAATTAACACCCATACACTTCTCTCATCTCTTTCACTAGCAACTTCACTTCCTCATGCCACTGGTGACTCACTACCACTTCTCACATGCACCATCTTCCACGTTCCACATGCTGCACACTTCTCTCGCACATCATCACACCTTTCTTAATTACCTACTACTCTTCACATAGTTTGATAGCTTCATTTACATCCCAGCCTAAGGCAGGTACTAATTTATTGACCATCCCTGAGGGATGATGAAAGCTGGGTTGGCTGTTGGCCAGTTTACCAGCACAGAATTTGAACACAAATATATTATAGACCATATCGGAGCGGGGGGCTGGAAATCCTCCCCTCTCATTATTTTTTTTTTTTTTTTTTTTTTTTGATTTTCCAAAAGAGGGAACAGAGAAGGGGGCCAGGTGAGGATATTCCCTCGAAGGCCCAGTTCTCTGTTCTTAACGCTACCTCGCTAACGCGGGAAATGGCGAATAGTTTGAAAGAAAAAGAAAGATCAGAGTTTGTATGTTGGTAGAACAAAGACATATGTTATCTTCATATAAGCTCAAGTCACTCATGTTGAATTCAATATTCTGTGCATATTCAAGATACTTGGTTTAATTTCTGTTAAGAATCATCATAGTTATGTGTATACAGAAGGATTTGAAACTGTACAAAGCTTTTCATATGAATTCTGCACTTTTACTGTACAAACTGTACCAAATAAATATGAGTAATTTTCCAATCCTTTCAGTAAAACATCCTTTCTGTATGCAAGGGCATCACTACAGTGTAGCAAGAAATTTCCTGCACTGTTCCAAAATTCTTTTTGCCCACATCACTCAATGGCCCAATTTGCCTGCAGTTACAGTTTACATAGGGCTACTTACATTGTATTTTCAACTATAATTCACTTAGACACAACCTATATTGCATGAGTGACCTTGGTGCCATGCACAACCTGGGACTAGTGTATCCAGCATCAGTGGGCATTTTAAGCTACAAACCACTGCACTGTTCCAAAATTCTTTTTGCCCACATCACTCAATGGCCCAATTTGCCTGCGGTTACAGTTTACATAGGGCTACTTACATGGTGACAACACTTGTATTTTCAACTATAATTCACTTAGACACAACCTATATTGCATGAGTGACCTTGGTGCCATGCACAACCTGGGGCTGGTGTATCCAGCATCAGTGGGCATTTTAAGCTACAAACCACTACCATGACTGTCTTCTATTTTGCTATGGATATTAAGGTGCAACTTCACCCAAGGACATCTTGATCCACTATGTGACTAGCTACACAACAACCCTCCTGCAACAGTGCCATGAACCCTCAGCAAAGCTACCTTCTTCCTGCAGCCACAGTACAGGACTTCTGCCTCATCACTCTACCTGCAGGTGGATAGTAATTACTATCCCACTAGTTTACAACCCTTGTACATATGAATATAGCATTGTTGGTTATTTTTGTTTCTGTACTCCACTCTCAGTTCTCACATTCACAAAGAAATGACACATCCATATCTTCATAATGAAGTCTTATCGAGGCACATTTTAATTACTCATTGCAGATAAAAGTGAACTGATGACCTCACTGTATTGCACAGTAAAAGTAATACATAGGTATACAACATAAAAAGCATGTAGTTAGCACTTATTGCACATATAAGTGAACTGATTTGGATACTAGGATAAGTGAACTGATTTGGAGACTAGGATCTCTTACCATAAGTAGTGTTATGATAGCCCAACAGAGGAACGGTTACTTCAACATAAAACTGCCTTTGATCACCATATCGACTGGGAAGGAGCTAAGACCATAGCTAAATTGAATTGTTTCAGTGAAAGAAATGTAATTGAATCATGTTTGATCTCTGGCACATTTGATTATAATGTAAATATATCCTTTGACCATTTCAAATGTGGCAAACTGTTAACTGAATTATTTTATTAAGAAATATCCACCAGAATAACCCTGTCCACCCGTAATGTAAGGAGAGGAAGGTCAGTAACCCTGTCCACACACACAATGTAAGGAGAGCAAGGTCAGATGTAAGGTCACATAATTAGTGACCACCTGCACTCTACGGGGATTAATGAAATCCCGCCTCTGCTACCTGTGTGCTTTTAAGGACCTCAACACCTGTATCTCCCTCACTCTGTCTGAGGATGTATTAAATTAAAGTACTCACCATTTTATTTTCTCTTAACAGTGGTGAATGTTGCATATAACTCTTCACCGTGAAGTGAAGCTTCTGCATATTTATAATATATATATATATATATATATATATATATATATATATATATATATATATATATATATATATATATATATAATCCATTACTAAAGCGATACAAACACCGTTTTAATTTATCCCAAAATCCTTCACGGCACGAAGCAACTCATATATAATGAAAGTATGGAGCACTTACCACCATGTGCACTCTGCACATAGAAGCACACATTACCACAACACTGTGACCTGTGGTCTCGACACGTTAGACGTGGTCAGCTTCCTGAGAGCTGCAGGAGCCTCATACGGTTAAAAAGTATCACTGAGGCAGTAAGTAAATATATATTTTCTCTATATTCGGTATTTTCTCCGTTAGCTGGGTAAATTTATATTTTCTCTATATTCGCTATTTTCTCCGTTAGCTGGGTAAATTTATATTTTCTCTATATTCGCTATTTTCTCCGTTAGCGGGGTAAATCTAGGAACAGACCTTATCCTGGTCCTACGAGGAGGATTAGAGGTCCTTTACCGTTAAAAAATAATAGATTACCTCTCGCGTAATCCCTATTCATGTGTTGCTGATCGGGAATCGGCAACCATTCCAATGGTTGCCGATTCCCGATCAGCAACACACACACACACACACACACACACACACACATATATATATATATATATATATATATATATATATATCATCCCTGGGGATAGGGGATTAAGAGTACTTCCCACGTATTCCCTGCGTGTCGTAGAAGGCGACTAAAAGGGGAGGGAGCGGGGGGCTGGAAATCCTCCCCTCTCGTTTTTTTTTAATTTTCCAAAAGAAGGAACAGAGAATTGGGCCAGGTGAGGGTATTCCCTCAAAGGCCCAGTCCTCTGTTCTTAACGCTACCTCGCTAATGCGGGAAATGGCGAATAGTTTGAAAAAAAAAAAAAAAAAAAAAAAATATATATATATATATATATATATATATATATATATATATATATATATATATATATATATATATATATATATGTATGTATGTGTGTGTGTGTGTTCACACTAGTATGTGATGATGATTTGAAGGTAAAAATCACAGTTTAGTAATTCAGTTTTATTTGTTATTTTTTCTGCACTTATGGAGAAAAATTCACGTTGGATAAAATCACCTGAATTACTGAATTGTGATTTCATTTTCATACTATATATATATATATATATATATATATATATATATATATATATATATATATATATATATATATATATTATGAATGATACCGGTATGTACCACGTGACATACTCACATCTGTGGCTAAGGAAAGTAAGGTCAACAGGCTCCTGTTGTGGCTTAGGAAAAAGTCGAGCGACAATATTGAGAAAGATAAGGCAGATGATTATGTTGTGAGGTAGCTTTCACCGAGATAAATTCATATTTATCGTATGAATTAACATTTAAGCCAATCAAGACGCTGGGGAAGATAAGTATTACTTATCAGGCCAGTCAGATATTCTACAGAAACAACCATTGCATGACATTAGACCTTCGACCATATCTCAGGTTATCCCGGTGGTATAAGGTTACAGAATTAATTACCGTGGTTCACTGTCATTGACGAAGGTTGATTACGTAAGGGATGATTATGGTATATTTGCTCTGATTCTAAGCTCTGATTCTAATCTTTAATGGGAAGACTGATTTTAGTTTCAGTGTTTATTCATTTAGCTGATGGAACACCGGGAGACAAAAGGTAACTATTCGATTTTGTTTGATACTAATTAGGGTGATATGTATAGTATCCCTTAATGGTTTACAATAGATATTTTCGGTCAGACCAAGTAGTTTGCCCTCATTAGTTCAGGAATAAACGACAGTTTCCTTACTGATGTTAAAATAAACCGTAATCGTTTTTCCCATGAGTTTTAAAGCGATTTTTCATTATTATAACTTTTTAGGGCAGTTAATTGCATGCTAGAAATGATAAACATGTAATTGGAGAATGACCTAGAAAATCCACTAATCTTCCCCCTTTCTAGCAATTTTAAGTACCCCCCTACCCCACCTCCCAGGCCAGATAGCAGGGAGGGCTGTGAAGATCAGGAAGAATATGAAGTTGAATATAATAAATATCATATAGATATGACAACTGTACTTAATCCTAGATAGCACAGTCATGCCATAGGATTACTTGAGTTAAATGCTATGTGGTGTTCAGCACCAGACGTCTTGAAATTGGCCAACCACTTTTTATTTGTGTGACGATGTGTCAGGGGACAGTGTCAATTTTTTTGTTTTATGTTTATTGCCACTAGTATTGTGCAAAAGTTGGCTTGTGGTTGGTTGAATCCATCTAGAATATGTTGTACACAAATTGTGGTGACCCGTTGCACCTCATTAACATTACTTTGAATGTCTTATTCCCTTTTCTACAGTTACGTAAATCTTTTTAGTTTGGAATAGAAAATAGCTAATGGTATTTCTCCTGTTTATTTTCTAGGTTTAGGTATGCATTTGAGGTTTGAAGTGCCATGGCTAGTGGAAATAGCAGTGGCTTAGGAACATCTCTTTTCCGTGGAGCTTTGCATGGTAATACAAGCAGCACCAACTCCATAAGTGGTGGCAGCACCACAAACAACCAACAGCATCATCACCTTCATTCTGCAGGACATCACCTTCAGCAAGGTGGAGCAGTAAGTTTCTTATTTTAAGGTACACATTTCTATTAAACTTTACTATTGATGATGTTTATGTAGTTTAATGGTTTTTAGATATATTTTTTATGCTGAAAAGCACTGAATGACCATTAGGTTTTGATGTGCTATAAAGTCCGTCAAATCTAACATCTGTATCAGATGTAAATAATAGCAACTTCACAATACTGTACTGTATGGGGATAGGGAATTTCCTACCTGTTCCCACCTGTCTTATTGGCTTTCTGTAAATATTTGATGGTTTCCTCTACCTTATCCTCTGAGATAGAAGAAAAGGAAATAATCTAGATTACACTTTGAGTTATGTTATCATAGAAAAAAGGAAACATTTAGAGTTATACTGTCCCTTGTTTCTCACTTATACGTTTGCCTCTCATCAGGGAGGGAGTCCCCACATTCACCACCCCCAGCAACCACCTCCTCCACAGCATCAGTCGTCCATGGGATCATCAACATTCAGCTCAGAGGAAAGCCCACGTGGCAGAGGTACTCCTGGGGTAAGTTAGAGTAGAAATGGAAAACCCTCTTTTACTTGTTCAGGATACTTTTCATATCATATAGATAAGATGTAGGAGAGGATGAGCTACAGTATATCAGTGATTCTGCACCTTTACAGAGTTTGAAAAGCATGAATAACCATATGTATATTACAGGGCATGGTATGTTAAAGTAAATTATTTCTTCAAAACTTTTATTTTTGTTTGCATTAGGAACAGTAGGAAATTATTAGCAAATTCTCAAGAGAGGAATATACCATGTTTTGCTCAATAAACCCTTCTGTATTGAGAAAGAACAGAATTAAGTTTTATGCATTACATTTGGTTGATAACTGTTAAACTGCCTTTCAGAGCCCTGACCACATGTCTACTGTAATGGCCAAACTTTGGTTTGACCACAATGTAGAATCATCTCTGTCATCCTTGAAGAAAGAAGAACATGAGAAGCGTACAAGGGACCTTCGTAAGCAGCTAGAATATATAGCAGATACAAATTGGAAGTATTCTCCCGTTGAGAAATTCATTGGTCAGCAGTGATATACAGAACATTATGTTGAAACAGTGAAGTTTGAACATTTATTTGTGTATTTTCTTCAGTGCTTTTCTTTTCTTTTTTTTCAAGTGGATCTATGTTACCTTGGAAATAAACATGTAAGCAAACTAGATGAAATACAGTTGTGCAAGTATGTGTACACTGTCATGTATCACCTTCTGCTTTATGTGTCTTTATTAGTAGATATGTCTCCAGTTAGATGCTATGCACAAGAACAAATGAATTTTATAAATGTGCCATGATTTTTAGTTAACATATTTCGTTGAATGGAAAATGTTTAGAGAATCCTTTCTCATGGGAAGAATTTTGAGTGAAATTGTCAGTACATTGATTTTGAAAACTGGGTCAACAGTGCAGAGTAACTACAACTTTGGAAAAGGCAACGCTAATGAGTCCATGTTAGTACCAAGGACCTGACAGTATTTATTTTCTTACTGTATTTTTTTCTCCTGAAATAACTAATCTATACATAGTTCATTATGATTTCATTGGTACATAAAGTTTTGGAGTACTTTGTTGGGGAAGTTCAAAGCAATAGCTCCAGGTGTGAGTCAGACAGACCAAGACTTGAAGACTTCATACCTGTCTTGCATTCTGAAATTGAGATGCAGAGCTTTGAGGGTGTTGTAACATCTGTGTATGGTTTGAATATTATCATCAACAATGATATATACTGTGATGCTTCAAAATTTCCTGTTGGGGAGAAATTCCAAATTAATGATCAAGTGAGGGGTATAGCACAAAGGACAACAAAACATGAAGGATGGGAAGTAGTGAAGTTACAATCTCTCATAATGGAGTGGGATACAGATATCAAAGAAAAATTGGATAAATTCAAGAATCATAAAGAATCTGATACTAAGAAGGATCCTTATATAGTTAATTATGTAAACAGTGCTTTACACAATGGAGTAATTCTTCATAGAGATATATCATCAGGAACACAAGGCATTCCTAAACAAGATTTAGTTTCCTCATTAATGAAGACCAGTCAGGTAGAACACTCATCTGAATCAGTGAGAAGTGATGAAGATTCAACAGACATTCCGCAAGTGCAGCAGACTGTTTTAGGTAGAATAACATCCATTTTTGCTGACACTGTGACCATAAATGAGGATGTTAGCTTCAGCCTTTTGGCCACAAGATATGACTGGGAAATCGTAGAAGGTAAACAAAGTTTTTCTTCGTAAATATAATTTTTTTTGCACATATCATCTCTTGTATTGTCATTGTTTCCAGGTCTTCATTATCTTTTTATGGTAAGTTACTTATATTGGAAATTTTATTTAAAGACAGCTTGGAAAATGTATTCAGATGTTTATTGTAAAAAGTGTAAAGAGTGAATATTGTAATTTTAAAAGTTTTTGTGCTCAGTATTGTATGGGAGATTCTTTGCACTGCTAGATGTAAAGAAATTATGAAAAAAAAAACCATTTGATGCAATGAAACACCTTTAAAATGGTGTGGAGAGACACTTATTTTGATTCACATATTCACCTAAAGAATGTGTGCAACCACGTTGGAAGAAAAGTATGCAGGCAGCATTTAACAATCATGAAAGTTTTACAAAGGGTGTATGATGTCAATGAAGGCCAATAGGGACTAAAGATCTTTCATAAGAAAGATGAAGATGATATGGACCTTTTTAAGTTTTATTGTTGGAATGAGACAGATGCATTATGTCATTGTCATTTTAAGTATATACATTTGAGTAAATAGTCAGAGATTTGTCATATTGAATTATTATGAATGTAGAATTATGAGCACTAGATAGGGTTGGAAATTATGGATTTTTTTATGAATGGATTACCCACTGATCATAGTGGAATTTTCAAAATAGATACCATCTCTGGGGAGTCAATTTTTATGGAAAATATAAAGAAAAAGAAATAATTGTTCACTACAAACACACATAAGATATCAGTGTGATACAAGTGCATATGAATAGAAGGTAGATAGGTAACAGTTTGAGTAAATTGAGTAAATAGTCAGAGATTTGTCATATTGAATTATTATGAATGTAGAATTATGAGCACTAGATAGGGTTGGAAGTTATGGATTTTTTTATGAATGGATTACCCACTGATCATAGTGGAATTTTCAAAATAGATACCATCTCTGGGGAGTCAATTTTTATGGAAAATATAAAGAAAAAGAAATAATTGTTCACTACAAACACACATAAGATATCAGTGTGATACAAGTGCATATGAATAGAAGGTAGATAGGTAACAGTTTAGGATATGGTTGATGGTTACATGATACATTGAGGAATTAAATTTAAGAGAGTTATTGAAGGTAGCTAATAGTATTTTAGGAACTTTTTGAACATTACCATGATATAGTGTAAGAGTTAGGAGTGGCATAGTATGCTATAAGCTCTGCAATCTACATAATGATCTAGTGATAACAGGCCCATAACTAGAATGGAAAGTAGTGTGCAGGTAGTTGAAGTGAATCGTCTGCACTGAACAGATGATCCATAGAGATAATAATCTCATGGTTATATGGGATTCTGTTGGATGGAAGACTTAATGAACCATTTGAAGGTTATATAAAAGCGTACAGTATCTTAGATCTGTATTACAGGTGAAGTACCCCTCACATTAACACAATTCAGACCAACCAGTCATTTAGTTTGTGTCTAAAAAAGACAACTCTGAAATAGGCTCTGATCATACTGGGAAGGAGGAGAGAAAGTTTAATGGAATACAAAAACTTCTGTTCTAATGGATTTCTGTGTAGTGGAATTTAGCTTTTAACAGTCCCTCTGGGCCTTCCTGGACTAAGTTTAGGATCTAACACAGATGTGAAAGTTCATTACATGGCAAAATTAATCTTGCAATATAAGGACCCATCAGACTGAATTTAGGATATAATGAAGTAGTCTGTTAGTTTCTGACATTCTAGGATGCTGAACAATAGGGGAATGTGTGATTCATGGTGTGCTTCACCTCAGTGCACTTTTTCTGTATTTCACTTATGTACAGTGTTCTCAAGTCCTATTTACTTCCACCTTTACACCTACATAGATAATTTAAGTAGAAATTTCAAGATGAAATATTACCCAGCTTTGTCACTGCCTGCTAGTCTGAGATAAACACATGCTCCTGTCATGCTTTATGCACACAAAATTTTTTAACAATGATGTGTTCTTAAGATGGTGTGAAAAATCTGGATAGAACTGTTGCTGTACTCATTAGCTGTATAGTAACCACCTTATGAAGCTGCCAGTGAGATCATGGTAAAAGGAAAGGTGTTCAAGGATATCAGGTTTATCTTGCCATCCATATGACTTCTAAGAATATCTTCCAGCATCCATATGATGAAGTAGTGCATTCTTGTGTGAACCTCTTTGGTAATGACACATCAGTTCCATCTTATATTTTTGTAGAGTATAGATGAATTGTTGCTCCCATGTTTCCTTTAATGAGAGGTTATGAAATGTCTTCTTCAAAATGCATGGACATGAAAACCACAACCCTGGCATACAACAGTACATATATTACATGTAACAGTAATCTTGTGTAAAGGACCATTCCGATTGACTAAGCAATAAATTCATAGTCATCCAGGATTGAAACTGAAAGGAGATTTTGGTGAAAATGGGATGGAATATATTTTCTTGGATTAATTAATTTTTTCTTTTGAGACTCTATATATATGAAAAATCTAATTAAACTCATATAGCTGTCTTTTTAAGCTGCTTTGTCTTGAGAAGGCAGGGGCGTAACATAACTTGGCTATATTCACTAAGCAAGCATATCCAATAAAAAGAAAATTTCTGCTCTATAGAATTGAATCCAGAATATTTGCCCAAAGAAGTGAATCTCCTTTCTGTAGGTTTAATGATTTTCATGAATTTTCAAGGCACAAAATGACAAGAATAAAAGTAAGAGAAAACCAAAAGAGCTTCCAGACAGCAATGAATTATAAAGTTTCCTTGTTTACGTAATTTATTGTAAGGCACCAAGTGATTCTTACAGCAGTGAACATGCTTTTATTTAAAGTTTTAGGGTTTTTAAGATGAGCAGTTGACTTAAGCAAGGAATCTGATTTAGGGAACTAGTGTAAAACTCAAATGAAATTTTTCATCAGTGATTTTATTTGATTGCTCAGATATTTGGGATTTAGTGTGTTTTCTGTGATTGGTGTCATGAAATACCAGGAAAAGTACTCTGTGCCCATGTGAGATGAGTTTTGATATATTAAGTGGTGGTTATTTTGTTATTCAAGAATTAACTTTTGTTACATATAGCTTTTGATTTGCTTTGATGATATTCACAGGGGACTGGATAATCTGTGATATTGATAGCACTTCCCCTAGACGAGTTGATGGTAATGCTGAGCTGAAAGGCTTTATTAAAGTGTCGTCTTTCAAACCACTGAGGAGGAAGAGAGTAAGAGGAGAAGTTACTCTCTACTACCCATCACATTGCATCATAAACCATGACGTAAGATTCCCAACTTGTCAGATGAATAGCGTTTATGGGTCTTCTCAGGATAAGTGTTCACTGTATGCTTTAAAGATAAGTGATGTAGGAAAGAAATAGGAGGTGGTTCAGTGAAATCCTGAATTGGAAAGGCCAGAAAGAAGTCTTACTGATTTCATTATTTCATGAGGAAAACAGTTCTTGTGGAAGTGCTTTTGTAAGACCTAGAGAAAAGGTAGTTTATTTAGACCCAGAAACTTCATGAACAAAGTGATCTCTCCATGGTTGTTTAATTTGTTTATGGATTGCGTTGTTAGGGAGGTGAATGCAAGAGTTTTGGAGAAAGGTATGTGAATGAAAGGGCTTGGGAAGTGAGTCAGTTGTTTGCTGATGATACAGCGCTGGTGGCTTATTCGGGTGAGAGACTGCAGAAGTTGGTGACTGAGTTTGGTAAAGTGTGTGAAAGAAGAAAGCTGAGAGTAAATGTGAATAAGAGCAAGGTTATTGGGTTCAGTAGGGTTGAGTTACAAGTAAATTTGGAGGTGAATTTGAATGAAGGAAAACTGGAGGAAGTGCAGTGTGTTTTAGATATCTGGGAGTGGATTTGACAGCAGATGGAGCCATGGAAGCAGAAGTGAGTCACATGGTGGGGGAGGGGGCGAAGGTTCTGGGAGCGTTGAAGAATGTGTGGAAGGCAAAAACATTATCTCGGAAAGCAAAAATGGGTATGTTTGAAGGAATAGTGGTTCCAACAATGTTATATGGTTGTGAGAATGGGTTATAGATAGGGTTGTGCAAAGGAGGGTGGATGTGTTGGAAATGAGATGTTTGAGAATATGTGGTGTGAGGTGGTTTGATCAAGTAAGTAATGAAAGGGTAAGAGAGATGTGTGGAAATAAAAAGAGTGTGGTTGAGAGAGCCGAAGAGGGTTTATTGAAATGGTTTGGTCACATGGAGAGAATGAGTGAGGAAAGATTGACCAAGAGCATATATGTGTCAGAGGTGGAGGGAACGAGAAGTGGGAGACCAAATTGGAGGTAGAAGGATGGAGTAAAAACGATTTTGAGTGATCAGGGCCTGAACATACAGGAGGGTGAAAGGCGTGCAAGGAATAGAGTGAATTGGAACAGTGTGGTATACCGGGGTGGACGTGCTGTCAGTGGATTGAACCAGGGCATGTGAAGCGTCTGGGGTATACCATGGAAAGTTTTGAAGGGCCTGGATGTGAAAGGGAGCTGTGGTTTCGATGTATTACACATAACAGCTAGAGACTGACTGTGAACGAGTGTGGCCTCTTTTGTCTTTCCCTAGCGCTGCCTCGAGCGCACGCAGGGGAAGGGGGGGTGCCATTTCACTTGTGGTGGAGTGGCGGCAGGAATGGATGAAGGCAGCATGTATGAATATGTACATGTGTATATATGAATATGTATGTATATGTTGAAATGTATAGGTATATATATGTGCATGTGTGGGCATTTATGTGTATAGATGTGTATGTGGGTGGGTTGGGCCATTCTTTTGTCTGTTTCCTTGTGTTACCTCGCTATATATCTTTTCTATCTTTCATACCATTCGCCATTTCCCGCGTTAGTGAGGTAGCATTAAGAACAGAGGACTGGGCCTTTGAGGGAATATCTTCACCTGGCCCCCCTTCTCTTTTCCTTCTTTTGGAAAATTGAAAAAAAACGAGAAGGGAAGGATTTCCAGCCACCCGCTCACTCCCCCTTTAGTCGCCTTCTACGACACGCAGGGAATATGTGGGAAGTATTCTTTCTCCCCTATCCCCAGGGATATATATATTGGGTATGTCTCTATCTGTTGTATGTCATGGTGGATGATGCAAAATTGTGGTAAATTACATAAGTCCGTCATGGATGTCTCCGTTTTCATTATCTATCACTTACTTCTCTCTTTCAGCTGAACTTTAGGTTCTAAATGACCTATTTGAGTTCACTCATCACACATAGATAATTTTTTAGATTTTATTTTCATATAACCCTAAGACCCCTTTTGTAGGATGACTATAAGAAGTGAATTCACTCCTTTGGAGGGAAAAGTCCCTTAATGAGACTAAGCTCGTTATTTCACCAAAGGTGACTTTTCACTCATTATATAACCATATGGAAATGGACTCAAAAAACAACCTTCATGTAGGTATACTGTAGTTTCACTCTCTTTGACCAGCCAAACCCTTTACCACCCTAGATCAATTTCTGTAAATCCATATGCAAAGCTCCTATTCCTTTCTCTTATTTCCTTTATTCCATCTCCATATTACAATAAACTTTTTTTTTTAAGATATACTGCACACATATTGTAGCTGCAGCAGCTTCAGTGAAAGAAGGTGATACAGTAACAGCAGAAGTAATTGAGAGTCACCAGGGCAAGTTTTGTTGGCGAGCTGTTGTATTGACCTTGGGTGTCATGTCTCCCACCACCCAGGTTGGTCCATAGTGTAAGATAACTATCATTACTACTCTGTTTTATTCTTTTAGATATTGAAGTCTGTCACACTGATTTTAGGACAGATGTCAGAACTGTGAGACTATAAACTCGTGATTTTGCTGTGGATATCAGAACTTACTTAGGTTTAACAAGAAAACTGTATGGTGTGTGAAATAGACTGGTTATGTGGTGAAAATTGGAATGGAGAGACAAGGGTAGTGTAAGATACCTATTTGCCGAGTATGGGGAAAGAGTTGTACCCTCATGGGGTCCCATCTTAACTTTCTGCACTGCTGAGTAGCCTTTTAAACAGTTGTAAACCATCAGCATTCAGTGTCCCATTGGTGAGATTATTCCAACTATCCACCCCAACACTAGACTGTGGGTCTTCTATGGGTTATGTTAATTTGATTGCCAGATTATGCCATTTCTGTGAATAGTCCAAGATTTCATCCCTTTCCTACAGTGGTAATGCCAGGTCATTGTCCTCCTTAGTGAAAACGCTGTTGAATTCATCATTCAACTCTTCACATATTTCCTTATCATCCTCAAGAATTCTTCCCTCTAAGTCCCTTAACCTGATTAGCTGCTCTCTCAGGAAGAGTTTTTTGCTGATTACTTTAAGTAAAAGTTTTTGATTTTGTCTTTTTCTTAGTGCTTTTTTCAGAATCATGCTGCTCCTCCCTTTTCACTTTGTAGTACCCATTCCATGCTCTTAGTATCTTTCATACGTCAGCTAGCTGCAGTGTTTTTCATATATCCTTATCATATCCCTGAACTCTCTTGTTTTGACACATTTCTTGTTGAACCACATATCTTTCCAGTTTTATCCTCCTCTTTTATTAACTTCTTAAGGTACTCATGTTCTGACCTCTTCAATGTAGATTTCGCAGACTTTCTTTTGCACTGGTCCATACTGTTATTACAGAACTTCCTCCCGTAATCAATACTCATAAAGAACTTGATAGTTGTTGTGACTGTAATTCCTCTTTGGTTCCTGTTTCCACCTTCATGAATACTGAAATATAATAGAAGACTTTGCAATCTGTTTGCCATAACATTAATTAATGAGATGTTTTGTAAATGTATTTCAGGAGTTGAGGGTATCTGCTGATGTAAAGCATCTGCTGGATTTTCCCTTTTTTCAAGTCTCCCTGGGGAGGAAAAAAATCAAGAATATTTTGGAAAACAAGCAGAACATTGTTATTTCTCAGTCACTTAAGTAAGAATCTATTTACATGTTTTTGTAAAAGTAGGTTTTGGTTGCAGTTCAGGCCATGAAAACTCTGAAAGTGTTTTTCACTCCATCTACCTACGTCCTTGATTTCTCTCTTTTCCTTGTTTTCTCCACTTCCTCTCTCGTCCATGCGCTATGCTGAAACCATTTGAGCACACCTTCATCAGCTCTCATATGCACTCTTCTTATTCCTTGACCAGGGAGAAGAATATGACAGACCTGATATTGAAGAAGATAATTAACTAAGAATAGGTGATATTGAATATAGTTATGAGAATTATTGAATTTTAATTAAACTCAAATAAAGGACAAAATAGTAATCAAATCAACATGATAGGAGTATGAGAAATAAAAGAACAAGAATGAAGTCAAATGATGACAAGAAACAAAAGATTAGAGTGAAAAGCAGTAAAAGCATGCAGATATTATTTAGAAGGCTGGTGCAGACACTTCGATGAATGTTAGTATGAAGTTTCTGACTTGAATTATTTTTTTGTTCCATGTTATCTATTTTATATATATTAACAGAAAAAGATTATAACCAGATATCATAACCTAAATTTCTTTCTTTTCAGGTTTCCACCAGTAACACTAGGGTCACAGGCTTACACTAGTGCATTCATCAAGAACACTGGGCAAAAGGCTGTATCTCTAAACCGGGTATATTTTGTCTCAGCTTCCAAGGAGTGCCAGTTCAGCTTGGTGTGCTGCTCTTCTGGAGGATTAATAGATGGTACTCCTGTCAATATAGAGCCAAATATGTTGGTTGATATCCAATTTAAGTGTACCGGCAAATTGCTAGGATTAATGAAACAGCTGTGCATCTTTGACTTTGGAAACTTTCAGATAGGAAGATATGTGAGTGCCACTACTGAAGACCATAACATGGCATGTCTTGCTCCGGAAGCTCCATATACACCTCATCTAAGGCTCAGAAAACCAATACTGTACCAACCAGAAAACAGGAAAATTGTCTCAGGGGAAAAACCCTTAAAGTCTCCAGCATTTCTGCCAGTATCTATACCAGTAGCACCTATTCCACAACAGCTCTGGCAGGCTCTGGACAGTGGTACAGATATTCTCCACATATTTCCCTTTCTAGCAGAACCTCTTAACCCAGAAAACCACAAGAAAAAGCTTAATCTGTTGCTACATTTAGAAGAAATAGAAATGGTACAACAAATGAGGCAGGTAGGTGCTCTTTGCTTTCTGAACTGCCTCTCAAAAATTTGTGATGTTTGGTCTGATATTATTCATTCTGTATGTTTCCTAGAATGATGTAGGGAGATGCACACACAACCATTTATACACAACCTGATATTTGTATATATTTACAGGTAATGACTAGTATATCATTTTTCTAGATGTTTTCTTTGATTCATGAAACACTTCATTTTCCTGTTATTTTTACTACATTTTATAGGGCATTTCCCTAAAAATTATTATAAGTGCCTAGAAATCACCACAAATAACTTGTTAACAGTGCTTTGTAAACAGAGACTAGCTATATTGCCTAAACACAGTTTGATGACAGAATTTCCTGTAGGTATTTTTCTTCATAGCAGGTGCTTAAAAGCTTTTGTCTAGAATCTTGCTCACACTGATACAATTAGCTACTTGGTTTTGGCTGTGAAAAAGGCAGAAATTGCCTGCATTGTATTTAGATTGCACCTGTCTGGTTCTTTGTTTTGTATAGCTTGCAGCCTCTATTATATGTATTATAGTAATAAGAAACTCTGCAAGGCTTGCTTGCTGGCTTTGGAGAAACTTCAGGTTTTAGTCAGGTACTAGCAGAAATAGCTTTGATTTTTTTTTTTTAGAGATTTAACCAGAAGTAAGCTTACAATATCAAAACAGCCTGCATTTGATGTAAACAAGAGTTGAGGTGCAGGTGCAGTCCAAATCTTTGTCCAGTCTTTATGGCCAGCAACAGTGTTAAGCACACCAGTCTTAGAATGCCTTGATTGAAATTTACCTGTTTCATGGATACCTCAGGAGATTGACCTGTTTTGTCTTAGTTTTGTACAAGTGGTAAATTTGAAGCTTCCATACAAAATGAGTAGATTTTTCCATTTGTAGGTTCAGAAAGTAGGCTAGTTACATACAAGTGTATACTTGAAAGTAAGAAGTGTCTTGACAAGGCATGCTGTGGCCTTGGTGATATGTGTAGGATTCATTCATGAAGCAACCTGGTGAAAAGAATGTCGTTGTCAGAGTGATTCATAATACTTATTCTTTGGAAACAGCTAACACAGGTCTTTTGGCATAGATCTGAGAGGGTGCACACCTGTGGTAGTCATTATTTTGTATTCATGATCTTCCCTCATACTGGTCTAAGCTATAACTAATAGCACAGTACAGTCTTGCTTGACTAGCTGAATATGATTGTAGCCATCCACTTCTATCAGTGTTCTGAAATGATAACCCAGAGCTGCAGTAGATATACTTTGGATAAGTTTGATTGCTGTCTTATGTAGTGTACTGTTTTCTATAATAAGATCATGTCATATTTACTTGTCCTAGTTCCATATTAATCATCAAGCTGGCATCTGGATTACCAGGGCAAAGAATCGTACATACTGAAATTAATTTAATTACATTTACTCCACTGTATTAGAGCATAAGTATGCAATGCTTGAATGTGTTATATCAATGTTGATAGCTTGTTTGGGATTGACTAATTTGACTTTGCAGCAGGGTATAGCTTTTAAAAAGTTCCAATGTTTGAGAGATGATTTCTGTTACCTCAGCTGACCTCACTGATAAAGATGGATTTAAAAGATTTGTTAGTGTATGAAGGTGATCAAGGAAGGGTTTGACATATTTTGCATTTTCTGATACTTTTTAGGAATTATCTCTTTTTCACCTGTCTCATTTTAAAATTTTTACTGATTTACAAGTGTCAGCTTATAAGTTCAAAATTCCATTCAGTCTCTCATGTTAAGACTTACACCAAGTTCCATCAAGGCCTCAGACAGTCAGCTATTATTTGAGTATTAGGTTACTTAAAAGGCTGTTTCTTTGTCATATGACTTTATTCTTTCCATTATTTAATCCATTCCCTTTGGCTAGGGCATAAATTTCTTGGAATTTTAATTTTCTGTTCACCATAGATGGTGCATTGTCATTAATATTTCTTGCCCCAGGGACAAATATGTGCCCCTGCCAGATTGCAGGCCTACCCTTCTCCCCAGAATCCATGCATTTACTTCTCTCACCACCCCACCAATTGAATGGCCTTAGTGACTTCAAACATCCCGGCCACCAATCAACCTTCACATAGATTTCTGTGCATGCCACCACATTCTCAGTCACCATTCTCCCAAACAGCTTAGTAGGTACACTCTAAAACCTTATACCTCTATGATTCAAACATTCACCTTTATCTTTTGCCTTTATATAATGGCACTATTTAGACAGTCTGTCAGTCCTCAGGCACCTCATGATCCATGCATACATTAATAGCTTACAGTATCTATCTATATCTCTGATGCTCGTTCCCTCTGGGAACTCCCTCGAGGAGGTGGTGATGTCAGATAGTTTCCATAGCAGGTGAAATGTATTTATTGCTGAAAATGAACCAGTATGGAATTTTTTTTCATACAGATAAGCAGAAAAATTGACAAACTTTGTCATATGTACCTTCCATTCCTCTCTATATATAACAGTTAAGAAAGTGAAAAGCACCATATCAGTTTTTGCTGAGGAAGGTCAGATGATGATGCATGGTCAAAAGCTACTTGTGGCTATCCAGCAGAAATCAGATGTTCTTTTAGCTTAACTTGAAGTGAATGGTAATTGAATCCCCTGTGCAATTTTGTCTTGTTGGGGATGCTATTGTCCAATAGTAGTTTCTTGGGCATGCATAGCCAAACATTTGAGAGCAGACATATTGTTACCAATGAGAAAGAGTCTCCCTAACCAAAGCTCATTTTTATAATACCCATGACATGAGCTTTTTATCATTTCATCCATTATTATTGAAATTGAGAAAAAAGGATCAACTTTGATTACTCTGTTGTAAGAGAAAGAAAAAAAGATATAAAAAATTACTGGTCCTATGTATTTTCTTTTCAGTTTGACATGATGACAGCAAGTTTTGTACCTCATGGGGAGTATTTAAGTCTCACCGTGCCTGGGCTGGCAGAGAAACGCCCGTCACTTATGATTGGTGACACAGTCATTGCATCAAGCCCTAGTGGCTTGTGTGATGTTGAATTTGAAGGCTACATTCATGAAGTACACAATACTCAGGTACTGAATATTGATCATTTTTGATGAGATTCATTAAGAGTAGACTGAAAAACATGTGTAGTTAGTAAAACCTTGATATGAGGATACAACCTAGCTTTCCTATGTAACAAACACTGATTCACCACATCATATGACCTTCTCATGTCCAAGTTGCAACTTCCACACAAAGGGTGCTGAACACGTACTTATGAGTTGTCCTGCACTAATTTTGCACAGACATACCTATGATTACCATAGTTTTGGACCTGTGGACCTGCTTGTTGGACATGGGTGACTTTCTAAATGCTACAGGAGCCCCATAGAAGGGGATTTGGGGTCAGGCAAGTGGGGCCTTGTTGTGGATAGGGGATTGTGATTTTGATGCATTACACATGACAGCTAGAGGGTGGATGTGAGCAAATGAGGCCGTTTCTTCATTTGTTCCTTGCCTTACTTCGCTAATGCAGGAAATAGCAAGGATAAAAAAAAATGTGAAAAATGCTTAGAGAAGCAGCTGGTGGGATATTTGATCATTACGTGGTGGAGGCAAAGGTGAAGATTTGTAGTTGTAGGAAAGAGGAAATTATGTGGCTGAAAAAAGGTGGTGAAAATATGTGAGCTTGGAAAAGAGACATGTGAAAAATTACTATGAGATATTAAGTGTAGAATGGGAATAGGGGAGAGTAAATGAAGTTAGGGGACTGGATGATGAATGAAAAGTATTTAGGGATGTATTGATGGCATGCATGAGAGAAGTGTGGGGCACATGAAAGATGGGAGATGGGCAGGTAAGAAAGGATAGTGAGCGATGGGATGATGAAGTAAAGGTGCTTTTGAAAGAGGAAAGAGGTATATGAGTGGTACTTTCAGGGAAGGAGTGTGAGTGAATATGAGATGTACAGGAGAAAGCAGCAGGAGGCCAAGGGAAAGTTGCAAGGGCTTAGAAAGAGGGCAAATGTGAGTTGGAATGAGTGAGTATCAGCAGACTTCAGGGAGAATAAGAGGATGTTTTAGAAGGAACTTCATAGCGTAAAAAAACAAGAGAACAATTGGGAACATTGCTGAAGAGGGCAGATGGGTGCATGGTAAAAGGCACTGGTGAGTTGAAGAGGAGATGTAATGAGTTCTTTAAAAGATTGTTGAATGTGTTTGATTATAGGGTGTCATATACCGGGTGTTTGGGTTGGGGAGGTATATGAAGTGAGGAGTCATAATGAATGGTTTGGTGAAGAGAGAAAAGGTGGTGAAAGCCATGTTTAAGAAGAAATATGGTAAGGGGGTACTGGGTATTGCTAGTTGATGGTATTGCAGTTGAATTTCTTAAGAAAGGGGGTAACTGTGTTGTTGATTGGATATAAGAATTTTCAGTGTATGTATGGATCATGATGAGATGCAAGACGATTGATGGAATGCATTTATAGTGCCATTTTATAAAGGCAAGGAGGACAAAGGTTCATGTTCAACTTACAGAGGAATATGTTTGTCGAGTGTGCATGATTAGTTGTATGGAAGAGCAGTGATTGAGAGGGTGTTGTCATGCACAGAGCATCATATTGGGGAGGAACAATGTGGTTTCACTAGTGGTAGAGGATGTGTAGATGAGCTGTTTGCTTTGGAGAATGTGAATCAGAAATACTAAGAGAAACAAGTATTTGAATGTGGCATTCATGGATTCAGAGAAAGCATATGATCTGTTCATATGCTGTTGAGGTTCCAGTGTTAGTAAGTAAACTTTCTTCTTCAGATACTGCTCAAGTTCCATCCAACATTTCATGATGAGTACTGTGGAGAAGATTATGCAGTTCGTTTCAACTTCAATCGCACCCCATTACGTCGTTGCCACTTTGCTCTTGACTTCTCCATGAAGCAGTTTGGACCAGATGTCCTCTTTCCTTTGAATATGAAGATGCAGCTTCCACAGGTTTGCTACATAGACCCAGAAGTACCCACCCCAACCACAAGGATGAAAAAGGCACAAGACAGTATCTCCTTGGTTAACTGCAGTCATGTCAGTGGATCACAGTATGATAGGACTTGTGGGATTTTGGAGCTACCTGTAGGAAGAACTAAAACTGTGAATAGGCCTTTAAAGGAAAAAGGCAGGTTTAATGAAAGTACGGCTAGGAATTTTCTTCAGGTGAAAATTGATGATGAGAAAAATAGTTTAGCTATCAACAAGATGCTGGAAGATGTAAATGAAAACTTAATTAATGATTTAAAGGAAGTGCATGTTGGTGTCAGTCAGGCAGATGTAAAAGACAATGTACCTGGGGAGAGTTGTCTGACTAAGGAATTTCAGAATTTCATGGAAGATGAGTTAATAGGCTTACATGTTAAGGAAAACAGAATTTATGAGAAGAGATACGTGAAAGAAAATACTCAAAATATAATTGAAGATCAGTTCCGAGGACTAGATCAGATGCTTACTAAAGCGATTAGTAGTGTTCACTTTGCTACAGAAAAGAAAATCAGAGATGAAGTGAGCAGTAGTTGTCATAAGATACAGGCACAGATCTACAAGGAAAACTTTACACCTTCAAGAATCCCTGTGGTGACAAGGCTGTTTGGAGTTCCTTCATCAGGATCAAGTTCCAACTCATCCTTATGCTGTAGTGATGATGATTTCAGATGTAGAACCAGCCCTGAGAATCATGCTTTACACTTGATAAAGGGTGGGAGAATTGATGAAATTTTTGATAAATATGAAGTAATAAGTAAAAGGAAAACAGCTATGTCAGTGACACAGGCAAATACAAAGGTTGGTTCAAGAAACAGTAAACCGAGTATTTGTGCTCCATCTGCAGATACTCTGTTAGAAGCCAGTGTCAGTAACAGTAAATATTTTAGTACCTCTGAGGGTGCTGTACTGAGAAAGCAGCAGCATAAAATGGAAGGACATAAATTTCTCTTGAAACCTAAGTTGCAGATGGCTACAAACAGGCCTTCAGAGTTATACAGAACTAGTGGTGCAGTTAAAGTCCTCTCTGGTACTGGAATTTCACAGTTTGAAAGTAGTGGTAGGAACACACTGTTTATACCAAGGTCACAGGAACTGAACTTTTACAGGAATATGAGGAAGAAACGAGAAGTGAAAGATCAGAAACAGTCTGGTGCATTAGCAAGAGAGGAATTAGAAAAAACAGAGAAAAGAAAAAAATCTGACATAAATTGTAGCACGGGAAATGGACCCAGCGGTGTCATGAGTGGTAAAAGATATGAGCAAGCACCATCTGCAAACCACTTTGATGAAGAGGAACTATTTGAATTTAGTGGATCTTATCAGAGCAAACAGATACCTCAGAATTTGACAAAGTCAAGAGATGTTTCACACGGTGACCAGAAGTCTTCATCTGATTTAGAGAAACTTTATATTGTACCTGTTTTACCACTACACCATATAAGAAAAAAAGGTAAGAAATCAGTTGCACTTTGCCAACCAAGATGACATCTTCACAGAGCAGCATGGCCATTGCTTATCTTTCCCTCATTTACTTGTTCGTGCACTTTTTATTAGGCTGTTTATATACCTTAGGCACTTATAGCTAGTTCTTGGCCTTGAAGTCACCCCCAAATGATCTTTACAATTCTACTAGTTTTCCACAGAAAGAAGTTTCTCATTTCAATCTAGGTCTTTTGACTTTTTTGTTCTGAGGCTTGATTCATTGCTCATAATTGTACTTTTTGCTTTCAAGGGCATGAGTGTGTAATATACATGTAATGCAGTTTCTTGTACTGTACATTTGATTGAAATTTTAAGGAAAGTCATTATAAATTTTAATTTGTTTGGAAAAATATATTACATCTAAGAGTAAAGAAGTTGAAATTTGATAGGGCTCACCACTGGCATTAAAGTTTACACTGGAGTCCACTTAATTTTTACAGGTATGGAAAAATTATCACACCTGCCTGTCTTGAAATGGTTCAATAAAGAACTGAACTTAGAGCAAAAGCTTGCAGTTCGTAGGATCCTGGAGGGAACCACACGACCGCTACCGTATGTCATCTTTGGTCCACCAGGAACAGGCAAGACTGTAACACTGGTAGAAACAGCACTGCAGATTCTGACAATGATGCAGCACAGTAGGTAATAAACTCTGACAGCTATGTAACTGAAGAGTAAGAAATTATTTTTCTGAAGGTATTTACAGAATCAGAAGTAATTTAACAATTCATCTGAGATGTTTAAGATTTTGTGGGTTTCTACCTTTAGAGGGATTTTAAGTTTAAGGTCAAGAGTTTAAGATGAAGTTAATTTTTGTTGAGAAAACTTTCAAAATCAGAATTTTTTTGGCAGTTCACCTTGTAGATACACTGTGCAGTGTCTGAATTTTTAATATGAATGTAGATTTTCAAACAAATTGCTTTACAGGCAGCTGTCACTTTGTTAGCTGTTGCTCTGATTGCCACCATTCATCCTCGATTTCAGGCTTTTGATAGTAACGCCATCCAATAGTGCATCTGACCTTGTGATGGAAAGACTTCTGACCTCTAGTCAGTTAGGGAAGATGGATTTTGTCCGATTAAATGCCTACCAGGTAAGAATAAGCTGAGGCTGAAGATTCCAAGATTTACTAAAAAAAATAATTCAACATTTTGTAGTTTTAGGTATTCTCAAAAGACTATTTTACTGTTGAATAACTGGTTGTATTTCAGAGACTTGAGGAAGCTGTCCCTGAGATCATCCGTCCATACTGTTGTAATGGAGATCAGCTGTCTGTGCGTGTGCATCAACGAATCATAGTAACTACAGCAACCACTGCTGGTTTACTTTACACCTTAGGTCTCCACAATGGCCACTTTAGTCATGTGCTGGTGGATGAAGCAGGCCAATTAACTGAGCCAGAGTGCTTATTAGCTTTAGGGTGAGTTTTGTTTTTACTAATGTATGTTTTGCTGAGATGAATATTTAAACTAGCAACTGGGCATTAGATGAAGGAGTTCCAACAAAAACAAGAAAGATATTGTGCTGTATTAATGAATATGTAAAGTTGCTCTAATGGGTCTCAAGTCTTGTTTGGTTTACTCTCTGGTTAACTGGAAAGGTAAGATGGATTGGCTGCAGCTGTCTTTCTTTTGTTATAAGATATTTGTAAAGCATAATTTTTTTCATGTCTGAATATGTAGGTACACCCTGCCACTGCTATGCATGGGCCATTAAGCATGGTTTCTCTCATGTGCAGTTCATTTTTTTATATCAGTTTAAGAAAATTTTAGTTAAGTTTCATTCATTCATGCTGCTTTAACCTTGATAGGTTTCACTCATGCATGCTGCTTTAGCCGTGTTTCACTCATGCATGCTGCTTTAGCCTAGTAAATGACCAGACTTTAGGAGAGACCTGTCAGGTCTTGCTGCTACTTTTGATTCATGGCTTCTTTATTATTTCCGCTGTAGCCCCTCCTCCCTTGTGGTCCAGTAACCGATTTCTTCCTTTCAAAATATTCATTAAGTTTTTCTTTTACTTTGCCATTTGAATTTTGCCAAATTTCTGGTATACTGCTGAGGCCTGCAGCAGAATACTCAACAAGATCAGTGTATTTTTCTGTAAGTAATGTGGTCATAACTAAGGATTAGTTATGATAGTATGGCAAAGGTGTACTCATACATAGAAAAAAAGATATTCTCATTGAAGAAATCAAGCTGACAAAATACAAAGATGTTTGGAAATTTTAGAGATACTTTTATTTCTTAAAATTTTCTCATTATTTCCAGTGGTATTCATATAATCTTTGTAGTAGTAAAATTTAAAAAAATTAAGCCTTGATATGAAGAATAATACATTATACATAACTAAGAAAAGAATTTGGTATGGTTGTGATTTATTGCTACATCGTTGAATAACATTTTCAATATCATAGCAAATCATTATTCATTATATTAGCTTTATAATTATGCTTTTGAATGTGACTAACCTAGATCTGTGAAGAAGATGAGAAAGATTGAGGACTCTTGAATTTTTTTATTTCATATGTCCCTGGGGATAGGGGAGAAAGAATCCTTTCCATGTACTCTTTGCATGTCATAGAAGGCAACTAAAAGGGGAGGGAGTGGGGGGCTGCAAATCCTCTCCATTTTTTAATTTTCCAGAAGAATGAACTGAGAAGGGGGCCAAGTGAAGATATTCCTTATAAGGCTCAGTTCTCTCTTCAGAATGCTACCTTGCTTATGCGGGAAATGGCAAATATGTATAAAAAAAAAAATGTACTTTGTATACCTGATATGAATTGCTATAAATCAAAGACAATAGACATAAAAGACCAAGTGAGTGTTTAGCCTGTGGTCATGACACTGTCCCCATTAAGGTGTTGGGGTCACTGGTTACATTATGTGGTAGATGCCTTGGTATCTGAATTTTTTTACATATGTGATAAGACCTATAAGACCTCTTTTTCATTAATGAGAAAGTTTGTTTGAAACAAAGGAGAGGATTTATGCCTGGAAATTTTAACAGCTTTAGGATTTGATGAATACTCAGCATTTTTTTTTTTTCTGCTGTGGCTTGTGACTTGGCATAGCCTATGATATTTTTTCATGTTGCAGATCTGCAAATGTGATGCCTGCATTTTAAGTGGTAATTGATAGTCTGTATGTATGGAGCAGAATCATTTAAGTAATATTACAAGGATATTATCACAGTTAAGATCTTTGTTTGAAGTCAGTGCTTTAATTGGGATAATAATGTAGGGGAATTTTCCTGTACATGAAAATGAATTACAAGATGTGTAGGTTCTTAAAGCTTAAGCACCTGGTAGCAAGCCTAGTGAGGATGAGAGGCAAGTATTTTAAGAGGAGTTGAATAGGTTTGTCAGCAATTTTGATGCAAGGGATTAAGTTATGATAGAGATGTGTAACTTGAATGCAAGTATAGGTGATTTGGCAGTTGAGAGTATAAGTGAAAAGCATGAGTTACCCATTGTGACCAAAAATGGTGAACAGCTTGGGGAGCTTTGTGCTGAAAAAGAACTGATGATTGGAAACACCTAGTTTAGAAAGAGACTTACATGAGTATACAAGGATGATTGTAGTTAATGGTGAGCAGTCATTTTTGTGTTACATAGTGATAACTAGGGATGGTAAAGAGATACTTTGGATGTAAGTTAATGAATATGATTTGTTGCACAAAAACTGATAGCCAGCAAGTTTCATAATTGATTCTTAAATGTTGTGGAGATGTTGTGACAGGTATAGCTGCTCATTTCTTGTTCATTATTTTGCTATATATAGTGGCAAAAGAATGTTAGTACAGAAAGAGGATAATATAGATTTTACCATAATAGATAATGATAGTGGGGAGGACACATGGCTAGAGACTTTCACTAAGATACCAAACCAACATGTGCCAAAAGTATCAGGTTGTCCATCTTTTTTTATAGTTTCTCTGGAAATATCTCATGTTTCGTGCAATAAAACTGGTTCAGACACAAATCAGTAGCTTATATTAAGGAGGTGAGCCATATGCTCTCATTTTGTTACACCTTAAAACTATGGGTTAGGTTTGAAATGGAATACACCTATGGCCTGGCCTGTCAAGAGAGTGCTTAAGGAGGGAGGCCAGAACCTAACTGCACTGAGTGTTAGTGTTCCAGCAGGGAAAGCTGGAGCCTTCAATTGTTATTTTATTTTCTTCTTTCCTATGTGGTGAAATTTATTGTTGGTATATATAAAAACAACAGAAATGTGATAAAAAGATGTTTCATAAAAAGATGATGATATAGGGATGGAAGTGCCAAATATATATAATATATTATATATATATTATATTATACTTTGTCGCTGTCTCCCGCGTTTGCGAGGTAGCGCAAGGAAACAGACGAAAGAAATTGCCCAACCCCCCCCCCATACACATGTATATACATACGTCCACACACGCAAATATACATACCTACACAGCTTTCCATGGTTTACCCCAGACGCTTCACATGCCTTGATTCAATCCACTGACAGCACGTCAACCCCGGCATACCACATCGCTCCAATTCACTCTATTCCTTGCCCTCCTTTCACCCTCCTGCATGTTCAGGCCCCGATCACACAAAATCTTTTTCACTCCATCTTTCCACCTCCAATTTGGTCTCCCTCTTCTCCTCGTTCCCTCCACCTCCGACACATATATCCTCTTGGTCAATCTTTCCTCACTCATTCTCTCCATGTGCCCAAACCACTTCAAAACACCCTCTTCTGCTCTCTCAACCACGCTCTTTTTATTTCCACACATCTCTCTTACCCTTACGTTACTCACTGGATCAAACCACCTCACACCACACATTGTCCTCAAACATCTCATTTCCAGCACATCCATCCTCCTGCGCACAACTCTATCCATAGCCCACGCCTCGCAACCATGCAACATTGTTGGAACCACTATTCCTTCAAACATGCCCATTTTTGCTTTCCGAGATAATGTTCTCGACTTCCACACATTCTTCAAAGCTCCCAGAATTTTCGCCCCCTCCCCCACCCTATGATCCACTTCCGCTTCCATGGTTCCATCCGCTGCCAGATCCACTCCCAGATATCTAAAACACTTCACTTCCTCCAGTTTTTCTCCATTCAAACTCACCTCCCAATTGACTTGACCCTCAACCCTACTGTACCTAATAACCTTGGTCTTATTCACATTTACTCTTAACTTTCTTCTTCCACACACTTTACCAAACTCAGTCACCAGCTTCTGCAGTTTCTCACATGAATCAGCCACCAGCGCTGTATCATCAGCGAACAACAACTGACTCACTTCCCTATATGCGTCCTGCAGTAATGCATAGTTTGCCACTTGATTTGAAACTTAACGTACATGTTGTGATAACATCGATTTTATATCCTGTTTCAGTTTAGCATTTTCAACAATGATTTTATCATTATGAGTTTTGTATTTGAAATTTGTTTACATACTCTTGCACACCAAAGTGTGGTCCCATGTGTCTCCCTTTAGCCTATTTCTTTAAGTAGTTTTATATAAATATGGTAAATCTTTTATTGCACATATTTCTGGGGATAGGGGAGAAAGAATACTTCCCACGTATTCCCTGCATGTCGTAGAAGGCGACTAAAAGGGGAGGGAGCGGGGGGCTGGAAATCCTCCCCTCTCACTTTTTTTTTTTTTTTTTAATTTTCCAAAAGAGGGAACAGAGAAGGGGCCCAGGTGAGGATATTCCCTCAAGGGCCTAGTCCTCTGTTCTCAACGCTACCTCGCTAATGCGGGAAATGGCGAATAGTATGAAAGAAAGAAGAAATTTCTTAGGTCCCTGGTAGGTTCATTTCCCACTTTTTTGCTATTTGTATTTAAAGAGTGTATGGTTATTGTTAAATTATTTTTTCATTAGCTTCTTTCATGCATGTAACAACTATATGATGACCAACCATGAATTTTTATCGTTATGACCTAAGTTTGCAAAAATTCAGTGTGTATGAATAATCCTGAAAGTTAAGTAAATGTTCGATTTTTTAATGCCCCTAAATAGCTTTAAATTTGCCCAATTCCAGAGATCTCTCTTAGGCATTTTGAACTTAGGCAACTTGCATGGATAGAGAATCTTTTCTGAGAAAAGACTATGACACAAATGATATAGAAATGTCATACTGGGTTCCAATTGATATATGATTTGATTAAAGAGTGTGAGATATGATGAAATGTCACCACCTTTCAAGGTTGCTGAACAGTTCATCAGGTCAGATAGTCCTTGCTGGTGACCCTGCACAACTTGGCCCAGTGGTGCAAAGTACCTTGGCGAGGAGATATGGTCTACAACAGTCCCTCCTTCAGCGACTGTGTTATTCTGTCATTTACCAGGTACTCCTCAGCACTTTAATCATTACTCTTATTGCTACTGATTGAATGATTGTACTGTAAGATGTCTCTTTGAAATAATCTTATGAAAACTTTCACCAAAATTACTTTACCTATAGTTTATGTAGGTTGAATCTTTTATCAAGCCTCCTCACATCACATTTTGTCCTCATACATTTTGTTTCCAACAAATTAACCCTCTGTAGTATTTTGTCATCTAGGGCCCATGCCTCACATCCATACAGTACTGATGGGACTGCTATACCCATTGTTGCCCTGTTTTTCTACACAGTCCTCGGTGCACTTAACCAGGACTTTTTCACCCCCTCACCCACCACTTTGGTTCACTTTAGCTCCCTTGATTCCTTTTACTGTCATATCCACTCCCAGTTATCTAAAATATTCCACTTCCTTAAGTTATATTAGTTTAAACTCACACACCAAATAATTTTTTTTCTCCAACAAAAACCATGATTTTACTTTTCATAACCTACTCTCCTGTGACAACATTCTTTTCCACCAAATCATGCACACAAATCTTACAAAGGGTATAAAAAAAAGGCTATATGATTCATCACAAAGAGAATATACCCCTATATTGAACCCGCCATAGAATAGCACAAATTACTTTAGATTGAATTATTCACTCCATGCTTAAATAAAGTTTGGCAGAGACTTGAAGACAGTAATGATGCAAACTAGACACAAACTCAGATCTTGATAATAGTGAAATCTTGGAACATCCTTGGTTCCCTTGAAGCCTCAGGGCACTTAGAGGGGCTACAGTCATCTATAGATGTACACAAAGTAGTGCTTAGCTTAGCTTACTGAATCTCCTTTCAAAAATCAAAAGATACAACAAAACTACGTAGTAACCCCCAGTCTGCTGGGTGAGCATTAATAAGACACTAAAAGCATGCTTCCAGAAAATTACCTACATGCATCATAAGCTTATGCCTTACACCTGTACACACTTCAGCCTTCTCTTTCATTTTAAAGTATCCCTTCTTATGTTCTACCTCTTCTTTTTATCCTTTAACCACCTTGTTTAAAAAAAGAAAAAATGAAAAAGATCTGATACCAGAAAAGGGCACTCTCGAGTTGATCAAGAGGATATTTGCATCTTGAACTTCATACAAAATGAGAAAATGCTTTAGGAAGAGGTGAATAATGAGGAAAAGGAGAGTGGGTGATGAAGTGGTAACAAATATGAAAAGGAGATGAATTGAATGCTGTGAAGGACTGTATGATAGATTTGACAGGGATGCTCTTTGGTAAGATTTATAGATATATAGGGTAGATGGAAAATTACATATTGCAGGGAAAAGTTTGTTAGAAAAGCAAGGGAAATGTGTGTGAGTAGGAAGGGAGAAAGATGAGCAGTTATGTGAAGGTGGGTCTGTGTTTAGGTTATTTGATGTCACTGTGGTTGCTTAGTCTATATGTGGATGAAGAGGTGTGCTGTAAATGCAAAGGACTATGAGAAAAGGGTGGGTTTGCAGTATGTTAGAAGTGTGGGGGCATGGGAGTTGTACCTTTTGTTTTTTTAAAATGACATGTGGCAGGTTCAAAAAGAAACAGCAGAGGCTGATGACAGAGTATAGAAGAATGAATAAAAGAAAAAGCTGAAAGTTATTGCAAACAAAAGTAATATGGTGGTATAGGGGATGAAACAAGAGGGTTTGAATAACATTGAATAAGGAGGACTTAGAGCAAGTGGAGTTATTTAGATACCTAGTAGTGGACATGGCTGTGAATCGAGCTAAGGAAACTGAAGCGAGTCACTAAGTGTAAGGTGATGTAAACATGCAGGGTACGTAAAGGAGTGTGTGGAAGAAAGGGTCACTGAATTTAAGGACAAAGATAGGAATGTTTGAATGTATAGTAGTCCCAGTGGTATTGCATGGTCATGAGTATTGGACTTTGAATGCAAAAGAAAGAAGAGGATGGATATGCTGGAAACGAAATGCATGAGGACAGAATGTGGCATTAGGCAGGTTGATCATATAAGAAAGGACTTTCACAGAGAGGTGTTACAGTGATCGGAAGAATTAAACAAGATGTGCTGAAATAGTTTGGACTCATGGAGAGAATGAGTGAATAGTGACTAACAAGAGGAAGAAGCATGTTGTTGGAAGGGGAGGGAGTAAGACTGACAAGGAAGGATGAAATAAACGAGGTTTCAGGATATCAGGGCTGGAGTATGTAGAAGGATAAGAGGCATGTGTTGAATAGAAAGCATTAAACAAAGTGAATTTTAAGGGGTAATGTGCTGCCAATAGGTTGATTTAATTACTGAGAAATACTCTAAGTAAACCATGGAATAATCTGGTAAAGTCTGGATTTTTTACATCACACATGATAGCTGGAGTCTTGATTTATGTGGGAATGAGCCCATTGTTTATCTTTTCATGAATCAATGCTGCCTTTGAAAGTTAGGAGAAGCAGTGAGGTATGAAAAACCAGGCATAATGCAAATTTTTAAGCCTCGAAAGATTTGTATTTGAAAACTTGGATTGATTTTGTTTACAGCACACTAATCTTGCAATGGATAGCTGATATATTTAGGTAGATTTAACATTAAAAGCTTAGAACCATAAAAACATACTGAATGACAAAACTTATGATAATGACCTCTCACCAGCCACAGGAGATGGATAAGTCCTCAGCTTGGGTGTATGAGCCTTGCCTTGTAACACAGTTGGTGAGGAACTACCGTTCTCACCCTAACATATTTGCTGTCTCCTCCAATCTGTTTTATCACAACAGCCTTCAAGCTTGCGCTGATAACAAGGTAAGAATTGAGAAGATCCATATATCATGACTGTGATTTCACCAATGTTTCTTGCCTAAAATTTTCTTTACAGTTTTGGCATTCAGCCATTATTACCTGCTGTGGATTTTTCTGTTGTCAGTATATTATTCTTTATTCTTTATTTATTAATGTCATGAGCCCTTTTCACTGCTCAAATCATTATATGATGATGTATGATACTACTGCTCCATGTACCTGTTGACATTTTATTGACTCTTTCATTGCTTAGAATCCCAGCTGATGTGTGCATCCGTCAGTTTTCCATTGATGTCACTAACAGCCTACTGCTACACCTTGAAAAAATATCATACATCTCTGTCACCAAAGGTTATCAAAGAGAGTGTACATACTTTATTGTGGCATCATGCCAGATTTACATGCCGACTGTTGAAGTCATTTTTTGAATCGGAGAATTGAAGTCCCAGTGGAACGTGCTCCACAAACCTCACCATAATGTTAGATATCTTTAGATACCTGGTAGTTCCATGGCGGTAGATGGAACCATGGGAGCTAAAGTAAGCCACAAGGTGTGTGAGGGTGCAGTGGACCTGGGTACATTGAGGAGTGTGCGGAAGAGGTCATTGTCTGTGAGGATAAAGATGGGTATGTATGATGGCACTGTCGTTCTGAGTCTTTATGGATGCAAGGCATGCCCCCGAGAGAAAAGGTTTGTGGAGCAATTCCCATTGGGAGATTACCAGCTGAACCTTCATGGACATAGCTGTAGGATAAGGGACCAAGATGGGAGACATAGTGAAAAATAAAATACCATCATGTTCTTAAATGTGAAGTGTGTTGAACAGAGGATGCATTAGGACATCCGTGGGAGGGACAAGTAAAGGCATGGAAATAAGAAGAGAACACAGGAATGAAGTAAGGAACCATAAAATGAATGACACAAGTTCTACCTGAAAAGTAAATTGTAAGTCTCTCCAGATGGGTGGAGGAGCAAACTATCCATGGAGGGTTAGATAGACAAAGGAGAAAGATGATGGAAGCAGCCTGCATTTTACTAGAGGACGGCAGGGAAATACAAGTGATCAACAGCAGCTAGTGCAGAGATTGGCCAAATGCAAGAGGAAGTTATCGATCATGGAGCACCACACCACAGTAACTGGGAGCCTGATCCAGTAGCATTGTATAAAACCCCATGAGAGACACTTCTTTTTTATATTCTCTTGAGCAAGAAAAAAACTGTTGAAATGTTGAGAATTAATCCTTGATTAGCAGCTCGTAGGTCATTGCTACCTTACTGCCTAATTGTAAGAATGGACAACGATCCATGCAGGATAGTGCGAGGCATACATGGAATAAAGTGAATTGGAGCAATGTGGTATTCATGGGGTGACATTCTGTCAGAGTGCTGAACCTGGGCTTATGAAGCAGTCGGGAAAACCATGTACAGGTCCGTAGGGCTTGGCTATGTCATAATTTTGGTGGATTATTTGTGATAACAAGAGACTGCATGTGAGCTAATGAGGCCATTCTTCATCTGATCTTGGCATAATGCAAGAAACAATTAACAAAAAAGTAATATAGCAGTATTCCTATATTTAGGTACACTTCTTTCTCTCCAGACTATAGACCTAAAATGTCTGTTAAGTTGTCCCTCAAACATTGAAAAGTGTTTTTGTTTTTCAGAGAATTGAGAAACTTCTTGCCTGGGATCAGCTGCCTTGTTCCTCATGTCCATTGTTATTTCATGGTATTGTTAGCAACAACCTTCAAGAAGGGGACTCCCCATCCTGGTTCAATGCAGCCGAAGCTTTTCAGGTCAGTCCATTTGACTCTTACCAGTGTACACTGTCGAGGTTTGGTTAATACTTCAGATGATTATACTGTACTTGATAAATGGCTTAGAAAGGCAAGTTCCTTGCCTGTCAAAGAGAAGTTTCATTGGAAGAAATCTCTCTGGAATTAACAAAATTTAAAAAACAAGGCAAAGAACCACACCACCACCACACACCACTCTCAGCTCACAACATATAATACATGGATTCATCTAACTTCAGCCCCCTTCCTGCACAGTACTATTGGCTGTAGACATCAGCAAAGCATTTAACTTTTCCGTGACACATCCTCAACACAAAAAATTACTTGACACCACCCTCCACAAGAATGGCCATAAGTAGTTGAAAATTTCTAAATTATAAGATTCTGTAAGCTGTAACTCATGTGGTGATTACATGAAGATTTTAGGTGGTTGAATATGCTTAAATGAAAACTACTTTTCTCGCTAACTTTTTGTTTCAGGTTGTGAGGTACACAAAAAGCCTAATTATGTATGGTGTGAAGCCACAGGATGTTGGGATCATCACTCCATACCGTAAACAAGTAAGCTGATTTTAAGATGCTGGATTGCATAAGGAAATTAGTTTGATAAAAGATATCATTGAGTTTAAAAGATTATTAACAAAATGTTGTTTAAAGAATAGTTATGATACTGAAGTATTTAATTTGTAAAAGAAAGAGTGATAAGGTAGATTAAACATGGGCAGTGATTAACTTTTTTTTTTTTTTTTTTTTTTTTTTTTTTTTTTTTTTTTACTGTTTTTCCCATTAGTTGAGGTAGCACCAGGAAATACAAAGAAAGGCCACATTTGTTAACATCCATTCTCTAGCTGTCATTTGTACTGCACCAAAACTATAGCCCCCATCCATGACCAGGCCCCACAGACTTTTCCATGGGTTTCCCCCTGCCACTTCACATGCCTTTGACTGACACATGCCTTGGTTCAGTCCATTGACAACACACAGGTGGCCTGTATACCATATCTTTCCAATTCACTATACTTTTCATCCGCTTGTATGTTTAGAATCTTTTTCATTCCATACTTCCATCTTCAATTTGGTCTCTCGTCTACTGCTTTTATGACATGTATGGTTTTAGCTGTGAATCCTAATTTTACAAGAGTTAAGTCTTAAAGTGGTCCGACTTATCAACTCTCCCAGACTAACTTCAAAACTTGACCCACGTGCCCAATGCTGCAATGTTGGTTCACTTTCCCTCTTCTCTTGGCATTAGTTTATACTCCAAAGAGCTGGCTGCTTGTGTGCCCCATTTTACATTAACAAATATATTAGATAATGTAGACACAGATCTTGAAAAGAAGTTTCAGTATAAACACCTCAAACCCCCTACAACTATGGCTGGAAAGTGCCAAAGTGAGTCTTGTGCTTTTGGGAACAAGAGCAGGAAGAGCATCAGCTTAGATATAAAAATAAGATATTTAAGGCTATTCTGATGTTTTCCATTGTGGTGCTGATAGTCCCAGAGCTCTTGACTTGCCCTGCAGCATCAGTATGAACAGTTCTTAAGCATACAGTAGTTCTTTACCTCCTCTTCAACTAGCATTTTGTTTTTCATGTTATTTCATTTTATTGCATTTTTTTTTGTCTCATCTCCTCTGGCAGTTTTGTCCCTATATCTTTCAAGTAAATTTTTCATTATCTACATCATTTGTTTAGTTTGACAACTTAGATGTTATGATCATGTCATCCCTCGCTTATTTTTTCCTTTTCACTGTGGACAAAGCAAGGTTTCTAGGCTTTCCTTGTAATTCAGATTTATTTCTGGGCTAATGCCTCAGAGAGAAAATTCTTCTAATATTATAAGACTTTCATTTTGAGTGCATTAGCAAAGAACTGACAAAAGTTTACAAATGTGTATGCCCCAGTGGTGTAGTCATTTGTGTTGCCAGCTGACACATTCATGGTCCACTTGGGGTCAAGTCTGTTTAGCTTCAAATCCTGATCATGTCATCTGGTCCACAGTCGACCCAGCTGTTCTTCCTTCCCTATGGGCTGATCAATAAAATGGGTATCTGGTATAGGCTAGGGTATATGTATAGCATTAACAATATGGTCTTGACCTGGGCATTCATTTGCACATGCCATCACAACTAACATAATAAAGTTGGAATAAATAAAAGGCAAAATATTAACGAGAGTATTCCAGATGACTGGACACACCAGGATTAATTATACTGAATAGAAGGAACTCAAAGTGATCTTGCTCTTGGATATACAAAGCTTAGTACTGTGCTCGATAATGCTTGTCTAATTGATATATGTTCTTTGCATTGTAGGTGGAAAAGGTTCGGAAGCTGTTGACAACTTTTGGAATACAGGAAGGTATAAAGGTTGGATCCGTGGAGGAGTTTCAGGGCCAAGAGAGATGTGTCATAATAATTTCCACTGTCAGATCATCTTCAGACATGCTAGAGGTGAGAAACAGTCTATCTATTGACCTATCTACCTAAATCTCTGGCGCCTGTTCCCACCTGGAACTCCCTCGTGGGTAAACTTCAGTGCCACTTCTCAGTCTTTAGTGCCTCACCCTTAACAGGCCACTGCTGGAGGACAACTCTAGTGGTGTTTGCAGAAGCTTTTACCTAATGTTCCTACTGACTACATCTACCTAATGCTCCTGCCTAAATGTTCCAACTTACTGCTTCTATCTGTTGCTCATAAGATTTTGCCTAAAGTCAGGGTTAGCGCATAGTACTCGCCAGAGGAAAACTAGTTATAAAGAATGAGCTCTGTGAAATTTGTTGCCTAGAGTTATGTATGACATGAAGAGATTATATGTTTATGTACAGAATGCCAGTAGTCCAATTGCAGGTGAGGTAGAAAGAAAAGACAGACTTACCTAAGTCAACATGCTGTCAGTGGACTGAACCATGGCATTTGAAGTATTCTGGAAAAACCTTGGAATGGTCTGTGGGGCCTGATTGTGGATAGGGAGCTGTGGTTTTGGTGTAATACACATTCCTGCTAGAGAATGTATGTGAGTGGATGTGGCCTTTCTTCATCTTTTCCTGGTTCTATCTCGCTAATGCTGGACACAACAATCAGAAGAAACAGAGAAGGGGGCCAGGTGAGGATGTTCCCTCAAAGGCCCAGTCCTTTGTTCTTAACGCTACCTCGCTAACGCGGGAAATGGCGAATAGCATGAAAGAAAAAGAGTGGGGGAAGAATGGGATGTATTTAGGGAATCAGTGATGGATTGCACAAAAGATGCTTGTGGCATGAGAAGAGTGGGAGGTGGGTTGATTAGAAAGGGTAGTGAGTGGTGGGATGAAGAAGTAAGATTATTAGTGAAAGAGAAGAGAGAGGCATTTGGACGATTTTTGCAGGGAAAAAATGCAATTGAATGGGAGATGTATAAAAGAAAGAGACAGGAGGTCAAGAGAAAGGTGCAAGAGGTGAAAAAGAGGGCAAATGAGAGTTGGGGTGAGAGAGTATCATTAAATTTTAGGGAGAATAAAAAGATGTTCTGGAAGGAGGTAAATAAAGTGCGTAAGACAAGGGAGCAAATGGGAACTTCAGTGAAGGGCGCAAATGGGGAGGTGATAACAAGTAGTGGTGATGTGAGAAGGAGATGGAGTGAGTATTTTGAAGGTTTGTTGAATGTGTTTGATGATAGAGTGGCAGATATAGGGTGTTTTGGTCGAGGTGGTGTGCAAAGTGAGAGGGTTAGGGAAAATGATTTGGTAAACAGAGAAGAGGTAGTAAAAGCTTTGCGGGAGATGAAAGCCGGCAAGGCAGCAGGTTTGGATGGTATTGCAGTGGAATTTATTAAAAAAGGGGGTGACTGTATTATTGACTGGTTGGTAAGGTTATTTAATGTATGTATGACTCATGGTGAGGTGCCTGAGGATTGGCGGAATGCGTGCATAGTGCCATTGTACAAAGGCAAAGGGGATAAGAGTGAGTGCTCAAATTACAGAGGTATAAGTTTGTTGAGTATTCCTGGTAATTTATATGGGAGGGTATTGATTGAGAGGGTGAAGGCATGTACAGAACATCAGATTGGGGAAGAGCAGTGTGGTTTCAGAAGTGGTAGAGGATGTGTAGATCAGGTGTTTGCTTTGAAGAATGTATGTGAGAAATACTTAGAAAAGCAAATGGATTTGTATGTAGCATTTATGGATCTGGAGAAGGCATATGATAGAGTTGATAGAGATGCTCTGTGAAAGGTATTAAGAATATATGGTGTGGGAGGCAAGTTGTTAGAAGCAGTGAAAAGTTTTTATCGAGGATGTAAGGCATGTGTACGTGTAGGAAGAGAGGAAAGTGATTGGTTCTCAGTGAATGTCGGTTTGCAGCAGGGGTGTGTGATGTCTCCATGGTTGTTTAATTTGTTTATGGATGGGGTTGTTAGGGAGGTGAATGCAAGAGTTTTGGAAAGAGGGGCAAGTATGAAGTCTGTTGGGGATGAGAGAGCTTGGGAAGTGAGTCAGTTGTTGTTCGCTGATGATACAGCGCTGGTGGCTGATTCATGTGAGAAACTGCAGAAGCTGGTGACTGAGTTTGGAAAAGTGTGTGGAAGAAGAAAGTTAAGAGTAAATGTGAATAAGAGCAAGGTTATTAGGTACAGTAGGGTTGAGGGTCAAGTCAATTGGGAGGTGAGTTTGAATGGAGAAAAACTGGAGGAAGTGAAGTGTTTTAGATATCTGGGAGTGGATCTGTCAGCGGATGGAACCATGGAAGCGGAAGTGGATCATAGGGTGGGGGAGGGGCGAAAATCCTGGGGGCCTTGAAGAATGTGTGGAAGTCGAGAACATTATCTCGGAAAGCAAAAATGGGTATGTTTGAGGGAATAGTGGTTCCAACAATGTTGTATGGTTGCGAGGCGTGGGCTATGGATAGAGTTGTGCGCAGGAGGATGGATGTGCTGGAAATGAGATGTTTGAGGACAATGTGTGGTGTGAGGTGGTTTGATCGAGTGAGTAACGTAAGGGTAAGAGAGATGTGTGGAAATAAAAAGAGCGTGGTTGAGAGAGCAGAAGAGGGTGTTTTGAAGTGGTTTGGGCACATGGAGAGGATGAGTGAGGAAAGATTGACCAAGAGGATATATGTGTCGGAGGTGGAGGGAACAAGGAGAAGAGGGAGACCAAATTGGAGGTGGAAAGATGGAGTGAAAAAGATTTTGTGTGATCGGGGCCTGAACATGCAGGAGGGTGAAAGGAGGGCAAGGAATAGAGTGAATTGGAGCGATGTGGTATACCGGGGTTGACGTGCTGTCAGTGGATTGAATCAAGGCATGTGAAGCGTCTGGGGTAAACCATGGAAAGCTGTGTAGGTATGTATATTTGCGTGTGTGGACGTATGTATATACATGTGTATGGGGGGGGGTTGGGCCATTTCTTTCATCTATTTCCTTGCGCTACCTCGCAAACGCGGGAGACAGCGACAAAGTATAATAAAAAAAAAAATATATATATTATCCCTGGGGATAGGGGATTAAGAATACTTCCCACGTATTCCCTGCGTGTCGTAGAAGGCGACTAAAAGGGGAGGGAGCGGGGGGCTGGAAATCCTCCCCTCTCGTTTTTTTTTTTTTAATTTTCCAAAAGAAGGAACAGAGGAGGCCAGGTGAGGATATTCCAAAAAAGGCCCAGTCCTCTGTTCTTAACGCTACCTCGCTAACGCGGAAAATGGTGAATAGTTTAAAAGAAAGAAAAGATATATATATATATATATATATATATATATATATATTTTTTTTTTTTTTTTTATTTTTTTTTTTTTTTTTTTTTTTTTATACTTTGTCGCTGTCTCCCGCGTATTGCGAGGTAGCGCAAGGAAACAGACGAAAGAAAATGGCCCAACCCCCCCCATACACATGTACATACACACGTCCACACACACAAATATACATACCTACACAGCTTTCCATGGTTTACCCCGGACGCTTCACATGCCTTGATTCAATCCACTGACAGCACGTCAACCCCTGTATACCACATCGCTCCAATTCACTCTATTCCTTGCCCTCCTTTCACCCTCCTGCATGTTCAGGCCCCGATCACACAAAATCTTTTTCACTCCATCTTTCCACCTCCAATTTGGTCTCCCTCTTCTCCTCGTTCCCTCCACCTCCGACACATATATCCTCTTGGTCAATCTTTCCTCACTCATTCTCTCCATGTGCCCAAACCATTTTAAAACACTCTCTTCTGCTCTCTCAACCACGCTCTTTTTATTTCCACACCTCTCTCTTACCCTTATGTTACTTACTCGATCAAACCACCTCACACCACACATTGTCCTCAAACATCTCATTTCCAGCACATCCATCCTCCTGCGCACAACTCTATCCATAGCCCACGCCTCGCAACCATACAACATTGTTGGAACTACTATTCCTTCAAACATATATATATATATATATATATATATATATATATATATATATATATATATATATATATATATATTTTCCCTGGGGATAGGGGACAAAGAATACTTCCCACATATTCCCTGCGTGTCGTAAAAGGCGACTAAAAGGGGAGGGAGCGGGGGGCTGGAAATCCTCCCCTCTTTTTTTTTTTTTCTTTTTTTTTTCTTTTTTTTTTTTTTTTATTTTCCAAAAGAAGGAACAGAGAATTGGGCCAGGTGAGGGTATTCCCTCAAAGGCCCAGTCCTCTGTTCTTAACGCTACCTCGCTAATGCGGGAAATGGCGAACAGTTTGAAAGAAAAAGAAAGATATATATATATATATATATATATATCTTTCTCCCCTATCCCTGGGGATAGGGGAGAAAGAATACTTCCCACGTATTCCCTGCGTGTCGTAGAAGGCGTCTAAAAGGGGAGGGAGCGGGGGGCTGGAAATCCTCCCCTTTCATTTTTTTTTTTTTTTCTTTTTTTTTTTTTTCCAAAAGAAGGAACAAAGAAGGGGGCCTGGTGAGGATGTTCCCTCTAAGGCCCGGTCCTCTGTTCTTAGCGCTACCTCGCTAATGCGGGAAATGGCGAAGAGTATGAAAAAAAATATACATATGTATATATATATATATATATATATATATATATATATATATATATATATATATTTATATTTTTATTTATTTATTATACTTTGTCGCTGTCTCCCGCATTAGCGAGGTAGCGCACGGAAACTTATGAAATAATGGCCCAATCCACCCCCATACACATGTATATACATACACATCCATGCACGCACATATACATACCTATACATCTCAACACATACATATATATATATATATATATATATATATATATATATATATATATATATATATATATATATATATATACACACAAACATGTACATATATACACATGTACATAATTCATCAAAATACTCACTCCATCTCCTTCTCACATCACCACTTGTTATCACCTCCCCATTAGCCCCCTTCACTGAAGTTCCCGTTTGCTCCCTTGTCTTACACACTTTATTTACCTCCTTCCAAAACATCTTTTTATTCTCCCTAAAATTCAATGATACTCTCTCACCCCAACTTTCATTTGCCCTCTTTTTCACCTCTTGCACCTTTCTCTTGACCTCCTGCCTCTTTCTTTTATACATCTCCCATTCATTTGCATTTTTTCCCTGCAAAAATCGTCTAAATGCCTCTCTCTTCTCTTTCACTAATAATCTTACATCTTCATCCCATATATATATATATATATTAGAGAGAGAGAGAGAGAGAGGAAATAACCATAATTAGGGCATTCAGTTGCCTGTCATTTCAGCAAACATTGAAAAAATATGCTCTTTATACTTTTGTAATCATATCACATATTGATGTTAAACTGCTACCAGAAAATCCTACTTGGTTGTTGCTCATTAGATTTAGCTTAAAACCTGATGGTTATAGGTTGATTAGCAGCACCATGACTACATGATATCTATGTTTGATTTCATTATTTTTGCAATGCAGGTTGATGTACATCACAGCCTTGGGTTTGTGAAATGCCCTAAACGTTTTAATGTGGCAGTGACGAGAGCACAAGCACTCCTAGTGGTGGTAGGAAATCCTGTGTTACTCTGTCTTGATAACTGTTGGCGAGAATTTATTAAGTTCTGCATTCAGAATAGAGCGTATCGTGGGCCAGAACTACATGATCTCATCAACAGTAACAAGGATTAGGTGACTATAAATTACATAAGATACAAGGAAGCAAGTTTTCCAAGGTAGTTAAAAACTTTTTTGATATTGATACAGCTGGCTATTTCACAGTATAAGCAAACATGGTTGAACTGTCTGTGCTTTCCTAGAAAATAGTTGCCCATGCAAGAGGAAAGCACTGTTTATATGACAAGGTAACTTCATATTCAAGGCAAGTGGTTTTCTGTGATAAGTTGGAGGTATCTTTCAGTGTGTTAGTTATGAGACATGTTGAATTTTAGTTCATAACTTGAAAATAACATTAAATCACAGTACATTTCATGTTAACATTTTTAATGCATTTTGTATGTGAATGCAGGTCAAAGTGTACAAGTAGGGATATCTAACCTAAGATGATGTTATTACCTCCTTGTCTATTTCATCCATGTCATAGGTGTAGTTTTCTTTATAAGATCCTCGTAACTTGCACGTGTATGCAATAATTAGGTGCGATGATTAATGGATTTTGTGAGTGGGTAGAATGTTAGATAATAGGAATATTACTCGACATTAAGGGTAATTGGTAATATTTTCCAGAGGTGAAATAAATTCGGCTAGTAATTCTTACAGTAATCACATTATTTATAGGTATACAAATGATCACTCTTTAGGCTTTAAGGCAGAGGAATCATTATTTAAAAGTATACAGATGATCACTTTTTAGGCATTAAGGCAGAGAAATCTAACTTCTTATAATTGGAATATGTTGCCCTACTCCAGTGGTCAGGCTGTAAACATTATTTTTTTTTTAAATTTCTCATCAAAGTTAGAGTGATGTAGTATCCATTGCCAGTTAGGTATTTCCTGATCTGTGGAACCAAAAATAGTGACTCATCATATGAATGTCTCCATGTAAGGTACCTGTTTTTCTCTGTCTCATTCATGTAGAAGGATGGTTCAAGCAGTCATCTATAATCTCACTTTGAGATTTTAATATCAACTGGTTTATTGTCTTTTTTTTGGAAACTGATCATTGTATGAAAAACTGGTGGAGGAAATACCAGAATTTTGGGAATTCACGAGGGGCATGAATGAATGAATGCACGGTGTGTAAGAAAGTGTTCTCTGTGCATAAATCTTGAAAAGGCATTCACTTTGTATGTAATTTTATATGTATGTGTTCAAGATTTGGCTGGATTTCCTTCAACTTGTCACACCCTTGTACAAGTTGTATATTGTCAACAAAATGAATGACTTTCATGAATTGAAGGAAATGATCATAAGGTACTAGCTTTCCAAAAATCTTCATCTTGTGCAAATTGTCTAGTGTTCAGGAGTCATTTATTTTGTTTCTTTTTACATATGACATGAGAGACGTCACAGAGAAAAAAAGATATTCTTCATCCTTGGTTGTGTCAGTCCACTTAGCCAGTCAAGTGAAGTGAGAGGGGAAGTAATGTTTCCTCAAGATACTGATGATATCTATTTGTTTCCACAAAAATCTTTTCTATTATGTCTTTATCAGTAAACTCAAGAATGAGATTTAGTTCCTTTGAGATATTGTTCACTGTGCAAGCATTTGTTAGTTTTGAATTTGAGGAATCAAACACAAAGTCTTTTTGCATGAATGGTGTAGCCTGCCAGTCAAATGTCCAGCCTTCTCTATTGCTGCCACCAGCACCACTAGCATGCCATGTTCATTTTGGTAAAGGTGTGTGTGTGTGTGTGTGTGTGTGTGCGAATCATGTACATCCTCTACTTCTTCCCAGAGTCACTATGCCTTTCTTCCTCACCAAATGGCCATTTACTTTTATGTGTTAATTCATTGAGTTCTGAGTCATATTCAGCAAGAATATCATTATAATTAGTGATGTCAGGGGATAGTGTGACCAGCATGGTAGCAGCCTGCTGTTGTACTCACCTGTCTGCCAAGATCAAGCACACTAAGATCAAGAACAAGATTTGGCAGAAATAGAAGGAAAAAGGAATGAATTATCCTGAAATAGGTAGAATGATAAAATGAGTGGAAGTAAACAAACAAAATGTTCGATTAAGGTAAAGACAAACCATAGCTCTGACGATAATTCAAAGCATCAGTGGACAAGAAAACATGTTTAACCCTTTCATTGTGCAGTTTATTTCAGGTGGTTCCAAGAAATTGGAAACTACCCACCTAAAAATGAAAGTTTCTTAATGTCCTTTTTGTTACTTTTTCAATATTTTAAGAAGTTAGAATTTGTATATCTGGCATTATTATCCCTCAAAATATATTTATTTATTTTATTTATTATACTTTGTCGCTGTCTCCCGCGTTTGCGAGGTAGCGCAAGGAAACAGACGAAAGAAATGGCCCAACCCCCCCCATACACATGTATATACATACGTCCACACACGCAAATATACATACCTACACAGCTTTCCATGGTTTACCCCAGACGCTTCACATGCCTTGCTTTAATCCACTGACAGCACGTCAACCCCGGTATACCACATCGCTCCAATTCACTCTATTCCTTGCCCTCCTTTCACCCTCCTGCATGTTCAGGCCCCGATCACACAAAATCTTTTTCACTCCATCTTTCCACCTCCAATTTGGTCTCCCTCTTCTCCTTGTTCCCTCCACCTCCGACACATATATCCTCTTGGTCAATCTTTCCTCACTCATCCTCTCCATGTGCCCAAACCACTTCAAAACACCCTCTTCTGCTCTCTCAACCACGCTCTTTTTATTTCCACACATCTCTCTTACCCTTACGTTACTCACTCGATCAAACCACCTCACACCACACATTGTCCTCAAACATCTCATTTCCAGCACATCCATCCTCCTGCGCACAACTCTATCCATAGCCCACGCCTCGCAACCATACAACATTGTTGGAACCACTATTCCCTCAAACATACCCATTTTTGCTTTCCGAGATAATGTTCTCGACTTCCGCACATTCTTCAAGGCCCCCAGGATTTTCGCCCCCTCCCCCACCCTATGATCCACTTCCGCTTCCATGGTTCCATCCGCTGCCAGATCCACTCCCAGATATCTAAAACACTTCACTTCCTCCAGTTTTTCTCCATTCAAACTCACCTCCCAATTGACTTGACCCTCAACCCTACTCTACCTAATAACCTTGCTCTTATTCACATTTACTCTTAACTTTCTTCTTCCACACACTTTTCCAAACTCAGTCACCAGCTTCTGCAGTTTCTCACATGAATCAGCCACCAGCGCTGTATCATCAGCGAACAACAACTGACTCACTTCCTAAGCTCTCTCATCCCCAACAGACTTCATACTTGCCCCTCTTTCCAAAACTCTTGCATTTACCTCCCTAACAACCCCATCCATAAACAAATTAAACAACCATTGAGACATCACACACCCCTGCCGCAAACCTACATTCACTGAGAACCAATCACTTTCCTCTCTTCCTACACGCACACATGCCTTACATCCTCGATAAAAATATATATCAGTATATAAGTAAATAGATGAAAAATATGATGATCATAATTTATTTTGTATATGTTTGCTATTTCCTGTGTTATTGAGGTCATGGCAGAAGCAGATGAAGCACTACCCTCATTTGCTTACACCCACTTTCTAGCTGTCGTGTAAGATACACCAAAAACCAGAGCTCCCATCCACAAACAAGGCCCCACTCACCTTGCCATGGTTTCCCCTGACTTCTGTATGTTCCCTGGTGAACATCCTCTGTGTATCACATTGTGTTTAAAAGTTCACGTAGGTAAGAAGCCATTCATGTAACCATTGATCACTCTGGTCAGGGCTTCCATTACAAATTAGGCATGCTGCAGTTTCTGCCATTGTGAACATCAGTGTGACAAGATCTTATCCTGCTGACAAATAGCATAATCAAAAGACCCTTTGATGCCAGTATTGAATTTTGGCAGTCCTGGTGGAAGTGAAACTGTAAGTTGATATTGTTGCAATATCCATTATCTGTAAGAGGGGCCATGACCCAGAACTAGCCGATTCATCATTCACTCATATGAAAAAGGCTCTTGTGGATAACATGATATTGCTGAGGAAGAGTTTTCAAACTTATGAAGCTTGTACCTGCTAAAAATGAAAAAAAATCCTGATACCAAGTCATTCTGCAACTCATCAAATAGTGAAGCAACAACTCAGGCAAAAGTCAGTTAACTTGACCATGGATCCCCAAAGTAAATATGATTATTTTTAGTGTTTTAGGGAAGAATACTGTGTCAGCAGCCAATGAACTTGATCATGGATTTCTTAAGTAAATTTGATATCTTTGGTGTTTTTAGGGAGAGTTATGTCACCTTCATTTTCATGTGTAGAATGGTGGTAAGATTTTCATAGAATCAGTTTGTGTGTATATATTGATACACTAAATCTGTTTGAGAAAGACATACTACATCGAGAGTGACCATGAAGGTAATTATTTCCAATTATGTTTTTTTCTAGCTGTGACAGCGTAGGCAACTGAAGCCCTAGTCAAGTGAGTCACAGGGTGGGGGAGGGGATGAAGGTTCTGGGAGCAATGAAGAATGTGTCGAAGGAAAGAATGTTATCTCAGAGAGCAAAAATGGGCCTGTAGGCATGGGCTACAGATAGGGTTTTACGGAGGAAGGTGGATGTGTTGGAAATGAAATGTTTGAGGACTATGTGGTGTGAGGTGGTTTGATCGAGTAAGTAATGAAAGGGTAAGAGAGATGTGTGGTATTAAAAAGAGTGTGGTTGAGAGAGCAGAAGAGGGTGTTTTGAAATGGTTTGGTCAAATGGAGAGAATGAGCGAGGAAAGATTGACAAAGAGGATATATGTGTCAGAGGTGGAGGGAATGAGAAGTGGGGGGACCAAATTGGAGGTAGAAAGATGGAGTGAAAAAAATTTTGAGTGATCGGGGCCTGAACATGCAGGAGGGTGAAAGGCATGCAAAGATAGAGTGAATTGGAACGATGTGGTATACTGGGGTTGACGTGCTGTCAGTGGATTGAACCAAGCCATGTGAAGCATCTGGGGTAAACCATGGAAAGTTTTGTGGGGCCTGGATGTGGAAAGGGAGCTGTGGTTTCGGTGCATTATACATGACTGCTAGAGACTGAGTGTAAATGAATGTGGCCTTTGTTGTCCTTTACTATTGCTACCTCGCGCACATGCGGGGGAAGGGGGTTGTCATTTCATGTGTGGTGGGGTGCCGACGGGAATGAATAAGGGCAGACTATGAATTTGGTACATGTGTATATATGTATATGTCTGTGTGTGTATATATATATATACGTATACGTTGAGATGTATAGGTATGTGACTCACTCCCGCTTTCATGGTTCCATTTGCTGCCAAATCCACTCCCAGATATCTTAAACACTTCACTTCCCCCACTTTTTCTCCATTCATACTTACCTCCCAAATGACTTGTCCCTCAACCCTTCTGTACCTAATAACCTTGCTCTTATTCACATTTACTCTCAGCTTTCTTCTTTCACACACTTTACCAAACTTAGTCACCAGCTTCTGCAGTTTCTCTCACGAATCAACCACCAGCGCTGTGTCATCAGCGAACAACAACTGACTCGCTTCCCAAGCTCTCTCATCCACATCAGACTGCATACTTGCCCCTCTCTCCAAAACTCTTGCATTCACCTCCCCAACAACACCATCCATAAACAAATTAAACAACCATGCAGACATCACGCACCCCTGCCACAAACCAACATTCACTGAAAACCAATCACTCTCCTCTCTTCCTACACGTACACTTCGCACACCACCTCGACCAAAACACCCTATATCTGCCACTCTCTCATCTAACACATTCAGCAAGCCTGGGCTAGATACTTATTTTAGTAACTAACCCCAAAGGGTAGATGAACAGCTGGGTTGACTGTGGACCTAGTGCTGCAGCTAGGATTTGAACCTATGTTCCTGACCCTGGGTGGCCCGTGAATGTGTTACGATCAGGAAAGTTAACTGCTATACCACGGAGGTCCATAGTGTACAGTGCAAGAAGCTTCCATGAAGTAGTATTGTACATGTTTCATTGCAAATATATTGATGTAAAATCCAAATGTATATAGTTTAGGGTAGTTCAGAAATAGGAGTAATAGAGATCATTGAATTATGTATTATAGTTGGAATTCTGAGGATAGATATATGGAAAATGTGAAAAAGTTATGTGTTGTGAAAAAGTCAATGAAGGTCTTAAGGATTACATGATTGTGCATAACATGTGGTAGATGGCAGATTGGTTGAGAAGACATTACATTATGAGGTAAAAGGAAGGGAAGTAGACTGCAGATGTAGGTAAATGGATTGATATAATTGATCAGAACTAGGAATATTTTTGTAAAAGATGTTACAGGAATGATTAGGGGTTGGATGTAAGAGAATCATTTTGGGTGTGAAGGTGATAATAATGATGTTGGTTTCACATGACGAAATGACTTGATGTGATATGTGGAAATATAAGATCATTTATAAGTGTGAAAGTCTACGTTTTACGTATGGCAGGACTTTGGTCGACAAAAAGAAGAAAAAAAAGCTCCAGTAAACCAAAGGCACCATGTCATCAAGAAATATATCAAAGAAACCGGATGACAGCCTCTAGACCAACGCATTGGTATAGATCGCACATTGACTACTACTGTTGTCACGTGTGTGTGGGTATTTTAGAATAAACTGTATGGGTGTGAGGCTTTATACGGTGAAATCGTCGCTGTTCGGCATCGTGGAATAAACTGCGGCAGTATGGAATATACCGTCTATTCTTACGGTAGTTTGGAATAAACTATTTAGTCGATTGAATAAACTATGTGCGGCGTTGTGGAATAAATTGTCTTTGTATGTGGCAATATGAATTAGATTGTATGTGTGTGGGGCAGTGTGGTAAAAAAAAAAAAAAAACGTGTGCGGTAATGTGAAGTAAACTGGTCCACTTCTCTACCACGGCATATTGTGGTGTAATGTGAAATGTACTGTACAAGTACCGTGAGCACAACGGTCTGACCTCTAAACGCAGTGCTATGACTCGGGTATCATGATGTGACATTTGATCAAACCCTTAATCACCTTGTTCAAGGGTCATCCACGTGTTGACGAGATTAATTTCTCCCAACAGTGGCACAATCGAATCGTGTCCTAACTGATTCAAAGATCTTAAAAAACGTGCTCAGAATAATTACTTATTATTTCCGTGGATAAGAACATGGAACATCTGTTAAGTTATATAGGTGGAGGAGTAGTATAACAATAAGTCATCAGGGGAACCGAAGAAAATACTTAAAACGAGGTGAAAACTGATAAGAAACCGGATGCAGGATTTCCGAAAGCGCGTCTCATGCCCCATCCGCTCCTCAACCTTGCCATATACAACCAACACTACTGTTTTGGTTGAGAGAAATAATAAACTGAAAAATAGTTTGGAAAGCAGTTGTTGCTTCACAGTAGGCTAAAGTAGAGGATGCTAAGGGATTCTTTTTCCGTCTGTGACTGGTATAAGTAAGCGTCCTGTGGGAACTTAATTGACCGTTACCCATGCTTTTTAACGAAACATGTTAGTACGATCCTCGGATATGATGACATGGTAAGAACCCACCCTATCGTATCCCACCGGCCAGTTAGGTGCTTATACGAGTGCCTGTTTAAAGGGTGATGTGGGTTAACCCATAAGTGCAAACCGATTTTACGTGATAATTAATCGGAGTAGCAATAAAATCAGTATGTCTTGTGAGCTGTCATACCATCCCAGGGACAGAGAACATGTGGTGTAGAGTTAATATAAATACACAACCACTGTAACGCGTCACACATATAACTCACTAGATAAAGGAAATGCGGTGTTGTTTTATCGGTAGGGGGGTTGATGGCATCATCGTCACGAAGCAGTTTTCAAGTCCCTCTGAAACAGCAAGGTTGACTGTGTTTGACCCAAACAATTTTGACGTCATTGATTAACCAGAATTGAGTCAACGCCGAGAATGTCATTTGTGTTACCCCACATTGTCGTAGATTGAGTTGTGGTACTCAGGATAAGATAATAGGAAACTCATCATTGATATGAGTGTCCCAGTCCCCATGGTCGTTACTGGGGTCGGTTCACATCACTCCAATAATGACGACTGTCATGACATCAACACGGCGGTCAGAATCACTACCGTGCAAGAGGTCACTGTACTTGATTTATCGCAATAGAATGACCGTTTATATATATATATATATATATATATATATATATATATATATATATATATATATATATATATATATATATGGAATAACTGAATTTTAGTGGTCAGTTTATGTAGGCCGAGAACAATGTTTTCAGATGGGTAGGTATCGTTTAGAAATTTAGTTACGAGTAACTAATAGGTTTGATCGGTAAGATTTACCAAAAAGGCTCCGATATCACAAAATTTACACCGTGACTTAAGCAGCAACAGACCAATAGAGCCTTCATGTGGAGAGAGCAGGAAAGAAAATACAGATATCTATTTATATCTACGATGAACGTTTCCTTCGGGAGTTCCTTGACGGGGTGGCCACGGCAAGTCTCCATAACCAGTAAAACAAAAGTTTTGCAAACGTTTTAGACAGTGGACATGGGAGAGACTAGCAAAATATCCGTCAAGTCCGTTCCTGAACACTTTTACGGTATGTGTTGTAGTATGCAAATGCTCCTTTTGATAAATCATTCCATATGTTAACAAGCCTGTTGATGTAAAGGTTCTTTCTTCGTTCATTGTAAAATACCCGAGTTTATTACATTTCCACGGAAGAAATGAGGATAATCTTTGGAGATAAACTGTCTCCTGACATCAAGTAGAGAATAATTCTAAAATATGTCTCAAGTTTGGTCATTACTCTTAATGAAGCGCAAAAACAAGAGATGGGCAACTAATATTATGAAAGAATTAATAGAGCCTATTTACAGACTAGAGGCTTTAGTACGCCCTCCTTGGAAGAAGAAAAAAGAGAGGAGTGACGTGATTACAACCTGTAAATTTAAGAAACAACGTGTCGTAGACCATGAACAGCTCCATGAAAGATGTACGATATAACGACCTGAGGATATGATGTTAAATTAAGCAAGACACTTGCTGAAAAGATGTACTTTTGTGCGACGAGGATGAATGGAGAAAGGTGACTGAAGATATGGTTAATGAAGACAGCATTTATTGATATGTATGGAATAATAGAGAATGTATAAAAGTTGTGGCCCCACACAGTACAAACAGGTAATTCCACACACACATACGAATATAATGATCCCACAACATACATTTAAGTGAGTAATCAAATTCACGGCCACAGTCCTCTTCTAGTCAAAGAGAGTGTCATCAGGGTGTGGCAACAGCAGAGGAAAGGTGGTCTTTCTAAAGGCAACACCCCCTCCCTGATGAATCTTTAGCAACAGTGACGTAATGCGTTGTTTTGACATCAATATTAAAGTTAAGGTGAAGCCTGCCTCTTACCATGTGGTGGGGAAGAGAGATATTCAATATTCACTCACCGGAAGGATCTAATGGTGGTGTATACATAAGCCTCCTGAAATCTGTTCTTTGGTATGATTATCTAAAAGATACACACCGTGAATAATATGAATAAATTTTGGCGTTGAGGGAGCTGTGTACATGCAGTTCGTCATATCATGGAGTTTATCAAAAGTCTGTTCTCTTACCAGTCATACGAGACTGACAGGAAATAACACTTGTGAGCGAAGACAAAGGTCAGTGCGAGTCTGGTCGGGTAAGGAGAAACTTATATAATAGCTCGTTGACTTTCATACGAGCTTAATGGTGACTAATTGTGTTTGGCTGCTAATGGTGTTACCCTTACTACCCAGTTGGGGATATACAGTTTGATTTTGCACATCGAACTTAGATATGCGTCTCCCTCAAGAGACCTAATTTTTAAGGTCTAGTGAGAGTTCATGAAAGTCATCCTTGATCCTTGACGATAACAACTCGCAGCCTCGCCCATGAGTGAAGGGCATGGCTGGCACACAGTCGATGCTGATGGCGGTTTTGGTGTTAACACTTGTGGACGCCCAAGACTTTGAGTATGGTGAGTTATCTGTCATTTCTTAAATGCATCCCACTTCCCGTATTTCGTACACCTCTTCCTGGTAACAAGTGTATCATCCATCCCTTACCCATGTCCCTTACTTGCCCAAAGTAACTGTCGATCTATCTGGCAGTCCATAAATGTGTTAAGAATCTCCCTTATGGCATTAGTCATCTCCTACAATCATGTCTTCACCTCTTTTCTAAGGTCATCAACTGATATAATTGTGTGTGAGAACCCAGTAATGGCAATTTATGTAAGATTGTACCCGAAGAATATTCACTACATCGTCTCTAATTAGGCACATTTTCATTTGAATCACGTCTGCTATGGTCTGGTCATCGTAATTCGATGGTGACTTGTTAGTGTAAGGCCTTTCAAGGGGTCCAGTTGAGAACAGCACGGTGACCCACGCGACAGAAGACGGTAGCAAAAAAAAAATTCTATCAATCGTGTGCTTATTAGATAATTTTTGCTAATTTCGATATTTCTTCCATCTCCGTTGAGCTTGTATACTTTACAAGGACAGTCTAAATATAACAACACAGCCAGTTACAAGACAGTATTATCAAATGAAAATCCACTGGTAACGTTTTTATTTTCTAAGCGATTATAGAAAGTCAACAGTGTATTTAAGGCTAGTATACCCAACCATATAACGCTGCAAATTCCCTTCCTTGAATTTCTATCTCCATTCTTAGGCATATCTCACTTCTTTTGCATGTCTCGGTAATTGAGTTCCTTTGACAATTTTTGCACCACTCCGTTTATCTTTTTTTTCTTTTCATATGTAATAGTTTGTCCTCTTGAACGGCTGCTATGGGTCTTCCGACGGTTTTGGATGATTTTTTGTTATCGTAGTAATTAAACAGACTTGTTGATATATATTTTTTACTAATGAGTAAGACATGAATGGTCCATACTCCAAAAGTGTATAAGATTAGTGTTACTGCCGCTATGAGGTCTTGTTTCCTATGTGCCATCTTTGGCATCAAAGTTTTTCATTTCTTATCATCTGCAGTTGGTAGCAGTATCCTTTGCATGTTCCTTTTTTTTAATTGGGTAATAAGGAGGGAAAATAGAAAAGACTGAGTAGATATGGGAAGGCACGATCAGAAAAAGATGGTAGTTGTAGAGTGTATATTTGCATTGTGTAGGTTGTACTGAATAAGTGCGTGGTTTACTGGATCTTTTATTGTGTATATCGATGGATGATTGGAGACTATCTCGGCCTTTTAGTCTCATTCGGAGGTGTTTAGTAACCATGATCGTACTACTGCCAAGGTTTTGGATATTTGTATAGTTTGTGTATTTTAAGTTCCTGCCTATGTATATTGTGCTGCTTCCCTCTCGCAAGTACTAACTGTGTTTATCTCAAGTTGTTCGATATTTTCAATGTGAGGATGTATTTTAGTTTGTGACGAATTGTAGAACCCGGTTTTGTACTTTTTTCGATATTCAAGATTTGTAGGGACTTAATCAATATGCAAAGGATCATACGCAATAAGGTAGCTGCCAGAATCTCTGCAAGTCCGGCAGGGTTGCTTTCCCACATATATCGTATGCGGTACTTTGACAGAGATGTCTTGTTATCAAGGCTTTATTAACGTTTTATTGCGAAGCCTTGTGATGTGATTGTGTTGCCCAGGATTTTATAGTTCTGTAGTGCGTTAGCGTGTTACCCACTCTGTAGCTTTTTTGTTCTCTGGTACCACGTTATTCTTTTTTTTTCTATACTGCTCTAGAGGCTGTTGAGTGTGAATGTCTTTAACTGTGATGAGTCAGTGCATCATTTGCAAACATATTTTGGATAGGATCCATACCTTCAGGCAAGTGATTGGTAGAGATCGTGAAGAGTAATGGTCCCAGAATCGAATTCGCCCTATGGCACTCCGCTGGTCTCTTCAACCTACTAACATGCCTCCTTTCTTCCCTCCCACTGAGATAATCTGTTATAGGAGTTTCCCCCTTATTCTTTCTTGGTCATACAGCTTTTTAATCGGCCTCTTGTGATGTACCGTGTCAAACTCCTGGCAGTTCAGATACAAACAGTCCACCCAGCCCTCGTGCTTCATCCTGGACTTATAACACTTTCTCCTAAAACTTAGAGGTTCGTAACACATGACCTTTTCCTAAACCATAGTCTCTCATTCAGTTAATTTCTCCGCAGATAGTCGACTGTCCACTGTCTCTATAATCTGTCTTTTGCCTAGCAAACACTGGTCGTGTATGGCTAGTGCGTTTTAAACCTTCCATTAACTGGCCTACAGACTTCTTTGTTTCAGTACCTGTTATTGCGAATAGTATGAATATATATATATATATATATATATATATATATATATATATATATATATATATATATATATATATATATATATATATATATATATATTGTCACTCTTTTTGGACTTCAGGACGAGCTGTACAGAATCTGACGGTGAATGAGCCAGTTGTCGAGTCCCCAGGACGAGCTGTATGGAATCTGACGGTGAATGAGCCAGCCGTCGAGTTACAGCTATTTGGTACTGAGGAGATTACTATTCTAGCCACAGAGGAGGTACCCATAGTAATGTCCCTGGGCAGAGTGAAGATAACCATCAGTTCCTTAGACGTCCATGGTCATGTCACATTACAGAATAACGTGTTTCTTTGTCCTGCCTCTGGACTAAACATTTCACAGTCGCTAAAATTAGCTTTGAAGCTGAATAACAGTGAGTATGAGGTGAGTGATTTTGGAGACATCCATGCATGCACATTTATTTTCGAGGATGTGATGATGAAGTCATACATTGCCAGAAATTGATTGGCAAATGATACCATCCAATATATATTTTTCTTATCTATCATTACCCCAGGATACTTCCTATGAAAGAGTCCTGGTGTTACTCAGGATCCCTTTCAAAAGGCTCCTGCAACCCAAAGCTACTTTGGAGTAGGATTATTAGGTTCGGTAGGGTTTGAGGAACAAGTCAGTTGGGAGAAAAATTGGAGAAAGTGGTGATTTAGGTATCTGAGAGTGGACTTAGCAGCGAATGGAACCATGGAAGTGGAAGTGAGTGATAGGATGGGGAGGGTCAAAGGTTCTGGGAGCGGTGAAGGGTCAAAGGTTCTGGGAGCGGTGAAGAACGTGCGGAAGGAGAGAACATTATCTCTGAGAGCAAAAATGGGTATGTTTGAAGGAATAGTAGTTCCATCAATGTTATATGATTGTGATGCATGGACCATAGATAGGACTGTACGGAGGAAGGTGGATGTGTTGGAAATTAAATGTTTGAGGACAATATGTAGTGTGAGGTGGTTTGATCGAGTAAGTAATGTACGGTTAAGGGAGATGTGTGGAAATAAAAAGAGTATAGTTGAGAGTAGAAGAGAGTGTGTTGAAATAGTTTGGACATATGGAGAGAATGAGTGAGGAAAGATTGACAAAGAGGATATATCTGTCAGAGGTGGAGGGAACAAAGAGAAGCGGGAGACCAAATTGAAGGTGGAAGGATTGAGTGAAAAAGATTTTGAGCGATCGGGGCCTGAACGTACAGGAGGGTGAGAGGCAAGCAAGGAATAGAGTGAATTGGAACTGTGTGGTGTTTCCAGGGTCGACATGCTGTCATTGGACTGAACTAGGGCATGTGAGGCGTCTGGGGTAAACCATGGAAAGTTTTGTGGAGCCTGGATGTGGAAAGGGAGCTGTGGTTTCGGTGAGACTGAGTGTTAACGAATGTGGCCCAACCTGCACCATTGTTATCTAATGTCCACTGACCCCTTTTGACTTGCAGGTCGCCAGTGGCAATTGGATTAGTAGTGAGAGGGTAGAGGATGGCCAGGGGACCCCCATTACTATAGAGGCTAACTTTATGGAGAACATGACAGGCATTGTGTTTGTGGTCCAATCCCAGCTTTCAGGAGCACCACCACCCTTGCCCCAGCCACCTCCACTAGCTTACCAGGACACATCAGGTAAGTGGCCCTCCCCCAGTGGATAGCCCCACGTCTTGTCCTGCCCCAGCCACCTTCAGGATGCACCAATTAGATGCCAGCCCTGACAGCCAGCACCACCACTTACCTTGTCCCACCCACCTCTGCCATCTGTCCAGAACACACTCAGTAAGAGGCCCAAGTCCAGCAGCCAGTACTGCCATCTGGCCTGCCCCAGCCATCTGTCCAGGACACACTAAGAAGGTGGCCTACCCCCAGCAGCAAGACCCACCAACTACCCTTCTCAAGCCACTTCCACCGTCTGTTTAGGACATGCTGTGTAGGTGGTCCAGCTTCACCACCTGCCATACCCTAGCCACCTTCACCATCTGTCCAGAACACTCCAGGTAGGTGGCCCAGCCTTGACAGCCAGCACTACCACTTGCCCTGCCCCAGCCATCCCAATCATCTGCCCAACACACACCAAGTAGATGGTCCAGCCCCAACAGTGAGGATCATTACCTGCCCTATCTCAACCATCTCCGCCATTTGTGTAGGACACAACAGCAGCAAGCCCCATAACTAGCCCTGCCCCATCATCATCTCTACCTCAGCCATTTCCACCAACTGCCCAGGATACAACAGAAAGCTGGTCCAGCCACAGCAACCAGCACCATCACCTTTCCTTCTCAGCCACCTCCACCATCCATCCAGGGTACATTTTGGATAGGGAAATACTCGGAAGATCTTTGTTTCATTTTGAAGGTGTTGAGTATTTGTGGTTGCTAGGCATCCAGTGATTGTTCCGAGTGCACTGTTATGTGTGGTTTGCAGCTGTTTGTATTTACTTTTGAGAGGATGGAAGACCTGGCAAGTGAGGTATTGTGTAGAATGGAGCAGTTGAGTTGTTAGTAAAGGATTCTTTCTCATGTTCAAATCCTGTGCCAGTTAGTGGTTTGAGGGCATTAAGTATGTATGCTGCTTTTGTGTTCACAATCAAATGAAGTTTTTCCCAGTGCAGATCCACCTCATCATGCTTGGCACTCAACTCTATGCAAGAGCATTAGACCCCTCCCACCCAAACAACAATATAACTAACAACCAACATCCAGGTAGAAATTATAATCCTACCTCTGCTTTATACTTCAGTAACCTCTACTCACCAATTACATCACCTCTAACAAATATAACACGGACAAAACATACACACTGAAAGAACCTGACAAGCCTGAGCTTTGAAAATAGTCTTAAACTCCAACCTGTCATGCATACACTCTCTCCCACTTATGCTCTTGACATCACCCATCACAACAACACTACACACAGTTTCATCACATTCCAAGGCCCTTCATGTCCATGATGCATCCTTCATGAAGAGGATACCAAGCACTTACAATTAAATTGCCCTGCACTCCTTTCACATAGAAATAGAAGCGGCACATGGAGCAGGAAGTATGGGTGTGTGTGTGTGTGTGAATATAGATAAATCTGTAGTTTAAAGGTCACAACAAATAAAAGTTTGGAGTATCACTGATTTTGTTCTGCAACATTTATAAAATACAAGAATAGCATTCTGTGATTTGGAGCATATTACTTATTTCTGCTGTTAGTATGATATTTTCATTTAAGTTGATAGAGGGAAGGGCTATGAAGAATAAAGAAAATATGAAGATGATTAACATAAGATTAAGTGATTTCCTTTTAGAAATCAGCAGAAACTATGTGAACCTGACCTAACCTCCCGTAGCAACCAAGATTTTTTTGTTAGTTTAATGTTTTAGTTAAAATGCCCAAACCTTATTACTGTTTGCAGTGTCTGTCCCACCACATGGTGATGTGCTGGAGGATACATTTGTGTTTGAACAAAGGCACAGAACAACCAACTGCATGTAAACAAGAGACCATTACATTCACTATTCCTTTCAACAAATAAAGGCTTTTAGGGGAAGTTAAGTTAGGTTACCAAAAGTTCTATTGATTTTTAGAAGTTCCACTTACTTTTACATTAACTTCACATGGTCCTTTGTTTCTCTAACCCTCTTCACTGTCAATGTATTTATTATTGTGATGTTAAGATATAAGAAGCTTTAAATCATTGCCATACATTGCTAAACAAAATCAGTGATACTGTAAACTTAGATTTGATGTGGCATTGAACTAAATATATACCCATTTATATATGATAAATATATATATATATATATATATATATATATATATATATATATATATATATATATATATATATATATATATATATATTTATGTATATATATTTATCTGTATATTATACTTTGACTCTGTCTCCCTCGTTAGCGAGGTAGCGCAAGAAAACAGATGAAAGAATGGCCCAACCCACCTTCATACACATGTATATACATAAACGCCCACACATGCACAAATACATACCTATTCATTTCAACGTATCCATAAACATAGACAGACGTATACATATATACTTATATACATATTCATACATGCTGCCTTCAATCCATTTCTGCCACCACCCCACCACACGATATGACAGCCCCCTCCCCCTGCGTGTGCGCGAGGTAGCGCCAGGAAACGACAACAAAGGCCACATTCATTCACACTCAGTCTGTAGCTGTCAGGTATAATGCATTGAAACCACAGCTCCCTTTCCACATCCAGGCCCCACAGAACTTTCATTGGTTTACTCTAGACGCTTTACATACCCTAGTTCAATCCATTGACAGCACATCGACCCCGGTATACCACATTGTTCTACTTTACTCTATTCCTTGCATGCCTTTCACCCTCCTGTATGTTCAAGTCCTGATTGCTCAAAAATTTTTTCACTCCATCCTTCTACCTCCAGTTTGGTCTCCCTCTTCTACATGTTCCCTCCACCTCCAACACATATGTCCTCTTTGTCAATCTTTCCTCACTCATTCTCTTCATGTGACCAAACCACTTCAAATACACCTTCTTCTGCTGTCTCAACCACACTCTTTTTATTACCACACATCTCTCTTACCCTTTCATTACTTACTCGATCAAACCACCTCACCACATATTGTCCTCAAACATCTCGTTTCCAACACATCCACCCTCCTTTGCATGACCCTATCTGTCGCCCATGCCTCACAAACATATAACATTGTTGGAACCACTATTCCTTCAAACATACCCGTTTTTGCTCTCCGAGATAATGTTCTCGCATTCCACACATTCTTCAACGCTCCCAGAACCTTTGCCTCCTCCCCACCCTGTGACTCACTTCTGCTTCCATGGTTCCATCTGCTGCCAAATCCACTCCCCGACATCTAAAACACTTCACATCCTCCAGTTTTTCCCATTCAAACTTACCTTCCATATATATATATTTATATATGGAATGGATGAAGGGAGCAAGTATGAATATGTATATGTGTATATATGTATATGACTGTATATGTATATGTATGTATATGTGCGTGAGTGGGCATTTATGTATATACATGTGTATGTGGGTGGGTTTGGCCATTCCTTGTCTGTTTCCTTACGCTGTCTCGCTGACGAGGGAGATGGCAGTAAGTATAATAATGATAATATATATATACATATACATATTCTCTTTTTCAGCTTCTTCATTGGTAGTAGGGCTGACTAGCACCTTGGTGGTATTTCTGATGCTATTGATCGCTTCTGTTGTCATCATTGTGCTCCTGCTGCGTCTCCTGCCCTTGGGCGCCTTACCTGTACGTCACCCATTCATGTGCTTAAGAAAATTGAGTTTTATATTCATGGGACTCCTATCATGCAACTTCTTGAAGTTTTTCTTTCTCTTTACATTTATTGCTTCATACTTTACTCTTTTACATTTGTTAACTACTCTTTTTTTTATTGATATAGCTCTTTACATTCTTTGTCCTCTTCCTTTGCTTACTTTTCTGTTGTTCTCACTTAATGGGTCATTCTGGTTACAAAAAAATTGCCCTCTGTAGACATCATCAAATCTGTTGAGAAATCTAAAAGTTGCAGTCATGGCTTGTTTATCCTTACTTTTAAAGTTAGAAAAGTCTGTGGCTTTAGTTCAGTTTCAGTAGCTTGATTTCAGTAACTCAGGCACAGAATTTAGTTGCCAAGCCATATACCCTGCCTGGCAGTTCTGCATGTTATGTATTAAGGCAACCAAAGTGGTAATGCATGATCTGATTTTGGTCCAACAGTGTTGTATGTGTCATTTTTACTATATGTAAAACCCCAGGACCCCTTTTATGGGGCTCCTTCAGCTTCGAGGCCACACTACGATCAGAAGCAGGGAAATGATGGACCTATAGATGTAAATTTTTTTCTATACATATTCACCATTAGAGAGGTAGCTTCAAGAACAGATGACTGAGCCGTATGAGAAAAAAAATCTTCACTTAGCCCCCTTCTTTGTTCCTTCTTTTGGAAAAGTAAAATTGGAGGGAAGGATTTATATATTTATTTGTGTGTGTAAATGTGTGTGTAAATATGTGTATCTGAATGTGTCTTTTGTGCATAGAAAATATTGACAAACTAATTGCACTATATTGCAGGCATGGGTGCAAGGAAAGCCAGCACCAACACATCAGGTAGTTGGCCTGAAGGAAGTTAGCACCATTCCTCAGGGAACTACTGGGAATATGGATGACACAGAATCATTGCCAGAGTTTCCTCCTCGCCCCATTGAAACCTTTGCCACTGCCTCAGCTGTTCCACCAGTGGCACCAAAAGGCAAATATATTCCCAAGGATGACCCTGACTATGATTACATCACAGCCCAGGATGTAAAGCCAGTGGAGGTAGAAATTCTAAAGCAACAGAAACTCATTCAAGGCCAAATATGCTACACAACTTCGCCAAAACCTTCATCAGCTTTTGGATCCAGTCATCCTTAAGCTTTCATGCCAAACTTCTGAAGTAGCTCACTTTTCTACTTTCTCCTCAGGAGTCTGTACATTTTATTCCATAGCTTCTCATCAGCAATCTCTTGAAACAAATTATACCAGTATCAGTATGTTCATCAGCAAAAATGACAAAGAATACATAGGTGTAGCTACAGAGTAGGTCAAGATTCCATGACCATGATGTGGGTCATATACATCACCAGATAGCCAGCTGTGTTATTTATTATGATTTGGATAACACTGTTAGTGCTCAGCTGTACTGCTAGATGAACAGGATGCAGAACTAGAGGACCCTGCATCCACAGGAATGGCAAACTTGGGTTGTACTTGGGAGCACAGGCACAGGGGAAAGTGGGATAGGGCTTCAGGATACAGCAGGAAGGACCACAAGCAGGGAAGGAGGCCTTCTTCAGGATGTAACACTGGGGAAGGCAGGCTAGGTGCAAGGCTTTCCCTAAGATAAAACTGTTAAAACCACAGGCTGGGACAGATGTCTCTCAGGACACAATATTAGGACCCAAAGGTGGGTAGGAATGCCATTCTTAGCATGCAACACTAAGGACAGCATTCTAGTATGCATGACTAGGAACCTGCACCAAGAGGGAAACCTACCTCACTAAGAATCAGGCTATTAAGGACTTCTAACTCTAGATCCATGAATAGGAACCACATGTAGGCAAGAAAGCCTTTCACAGTCCCAGGTAAAACACCAAGAGAGAATCTCATTAGTGTATGTATATGTTTTGGCATGTTGACCAATTAATAGATGTTACCTGGCTCTTAGAGTGTATTATTTGGCATACATTCTTATCAAAATTCTTTTCACTTCAAAGGAGTCCATGATTTTCCTATCACTGAAAGTAGCCCAGCCTTGAGCAGCATAACCTATGGAAAGGAGGTCCTAAGTAACACCCTGAGCCTTTTTTTACAGACTGCATACTCTTCCCTTTCTCCAAGAAACCTGCATTTACCTCCCTCATCTCATCCATAAAGATATTAAACAGCCATGGTGGCATCTCACACCCCTGCCATAGACCATACTTCACCTGGAGCCACTCACTTTCCTCTCCTCCTACTCTTACATACACCTTACACTCTTGATAATAACTTTTTTTCCAGCACCATATATTTTTAAGACCTACATGGCATCTCTTTCAACCCTGTCATATGCTTTCTCCATATCCATATATATCCCATACAAATCCTTCTGCTTGACAGAGTATTTCCCATACAAATTTTTCAAAGCAAATGACTAATCTATGCATCCTTTACCACTCCTGAAACCACAGTTAGTGTCAAGAACAGAGGACTGAGCCTTAGATGGAAGATTCTCACGTGGCCCACTTCTCTGTTCCTTCTTTTGGAAAAGTAAAAACTGGAGGGGAGGATTTCCAGCCTCCTGCTCTCACTCCTTTTAGTCACCTTTTACAACATGCAGGGAATACGTGGGAAGTATTCTTTCTCCCGTATCCCCACATATATATCTATCCCAGGTGATAGGGGAGAAAGAATGTTTCCCACGTGTTCCCTGTGTGTCGTGAGAGGCAACTAAAAGGGGAGGGAGTGGGGGGCTAGAAATCTTCCCCTCTAGTTTTTACTTTTCCAAAAGAAGGAACAGAGAAGGGGACCAAGTGAGGATTTTCACTCTTAGTCTCAGTCCTCTGTTCTTAACCATATATATATATATGTATGTATGTATTTTCTTTTTCTTTCATACTATTCGCCATTTCCCGCCTCAGCGAGGTAGCGTTAAGAACAGAGGACTGGGCCTCTGAGGAAACATCCTCACCTGGCCCCCTTCTCTGTTCCTTCCTTTGAAAAAAAGAAAAGAAAAAAGAGAGAGAGAAAGAGAGGGGAAGATTTCCAGCCCCTCGCTCCCTTCCCTTTTAGTCGCCTTCTACGACATGCAGGGAATACGTGGGAAGTATTCTTTCTCCCCATCCACAGGGATATATATATATATATATATATATATATATATATATATATATATATATATATATATATATATATATATATATATTTATATTTATTTTTATTATACTTTGTCGCTGTCTCCCGCGTTTGCGAGGTAGCACAAGGAAACAGACGAAAGAAAAGGCCCAACCCCCCCCATACACATGTATATACATACGTCCACACACGCAAATATACATACCTACACAGCTTTCCATGGTTTACACCAGACGCTTCACATGCCTTGATTCAATCCACTGACAGCACGTCAACCCCGGTATACCACATCTCTCCAATTCACTCTATTCCTTGCCCTCCTTTCACCCTCCTGCATGTTCAGGCCCCGATCACACAAAATCTTTTTCACTCCATCTTTCCACCTCCAATTTGGTCTCCCTCTTCTCCTCGTTCCCTCCACCTCCGACACATATATCCTCTTGGTCAATCTTTCCTCACTCATCCTCTCCATGTGCCCAAACCACTTCAAAACACCCTCTTCTGCTCTCTCAACCACGCTCTTTTTATTTCCACACATCTCTCTTACCCTTACGTTACTTACTCGATCAAACCACCTCACACCACACATTGTCCTCAAACATCTCATTTCCAGCACATCCATCCTCCTGCGCACATCTCTATCCATAGCCCATGCCTCGCAACCATACAACATTGTTGGAACCACAATTCCTTCAAACATACCCATTTTTGCTTTCCGAGATAATGTTCTCGACTTCCACACATTCTTCAAGGCCTCCAGAATTTTCGCCCCCTCCCCCACCCTATGATCCACTTCCGCTTCCATGGTTCCATCCGCTGCCAGATCCACTCCCAGATATCTAAAACACTTCACTTCCTCCAGTTTTTCTCCATTCAAACTCACCTCCCAATTGACTTGACCCTCAACCCTACTGTACCTAATAACCTTGCTCTTATTCACATTTACTCTTAACTTTCTTCTTCCACACACTTTACCAAACTCAGTCACCAGCTTCTGCAGTTTCTCACATATATATATATATATATATATATATATATTTTTTTTTTTTTTTTTTATACTTTGTCGCTGTCTCCCGCGTTTGCGAGGTAGCGCAAGGAAACAGACGAAAGAAATGGCCCAACCCCCCCCCATACACATGTACATACACACGTCCACACACGCAAATATACATACCTACACAGCTTTCCATGGTTTACCCCAGACGCTTCACATGCCTTGATTCAATCCACTGACAGCACGTCAACCCCTGTACACCACATCGCTCCAATTCACTCTACTCCTTGCCCTCCTTTCACCCTCCTGCATGTTCAGGCCCCGATCACACAAAATCTTTTTCACTCCATCTTTCCACCTCCAATTTGGTCTCCCTCTTCTCCTCGTTCCCTCCACCTCCGACACATATATCCTCTTGGTCAATCTTTCCTCACTCATTCTCTCCATGTGCCCAAACCATTTCAAAACACCCTCTTCTGCTCTCTCAACCACGCTCTTTTTATTTCCACACATGTCTCTTACCCTTACGTTACTTACTCGATCAAACCACCTCACACCACACATTGTCCTCAAACATCTCATTTCCAGCACATCCATCCTCCTGCGCACAACTCTATCCATAGCCCACGCCTCGCAACCATACAACATTGTTGGAACCACTATTCCTTCAAACATACCCATTTTTGCTTTCCGAGATAATGTTCTCGACTTCCACACACTTTTCAAGGCTCCCAAAATTTTCGCCCCCTCCCCCACCCTATGATCCACTTCGCTTCCATGGTTCCATCCGCTGACAGATCCACTCCCAGATATCTAAAACACTTCACTTCCTCCAGTTTTTCTCCATTCAAACTCACCTCCCAATTGACTTGACCCTCAACCCTACTGTACCTAATAACCTTGCTCTTATTCACATTTACTCTTAACTTTCTTCTTCCACACACTTTACCAAACTCAGTCACCAGCTTCTGCAGTTTCTCACATATATAATATATATATATACATATACATATTCTCTTTTTCAGCTTCTTCATTGGTAGTAGGGCTGACTAGCACCTTGGTGGTATTTCTGATGCTATTGATCGCTTCTGTTGTCATCATTGTGCTCCTGCTGCGTCTCCTGCCCTTGGGCGCCTTACCTGTACGTCACCCATTCATGTGCTTAAGAAAATTGAGTTTTATATTCATGGGACTCCTATCATGCAACTTCTTGAAGTTTTTCTTTCTCTTTACATTTATTGCTTCATACTTTACTCTTTTACATTTGTTAACTACTCTTTTTTTTATTGATATAGCTCTTTACATTCTTTGTCCTCTTCCTTTGCTTACTTTTCTGTTGTTCTCACTTAATGGGTCATTCTGGTTACAAAAAAATTGCCCTCTGTAGACATCATCAAATCTGTTGAGAAATCTAAAAGTTGCAGTCATGGCTTGTTTATCCTTACTTTTAAAGTTAGAAAAGTCTGTGGCTTTAGTTCAGTTTCAGTAGCTTGATTTCAGTAACTCAGGCACAGAATTTAGTTGCCAAGCCATATACCCTGCCTGGCAGTTCTGCATGTTATGTATTAAGGCAACCAAAGTGGTAATGCATGATCTGATTTTGGTCCAACAGTGTTGTATGTGTCATTTTTACTATATGTAAAACCCCAGGACCCCTTTTATGGGGCTCCTTCAGCTTCGAGGCCACACTACGATCAGAAGCAGGGAAATGATGGACCTATAGATGTAAATTTTTTTCTATACATATTCACCATTAGAGAGGTAGCTTCAAGAACAGATGACTGAGCCGTATGAGAAAAAAAATCTTCACTTAGCCCCCTTCTTTGTTCCTTCTTTTGGAAAAGTAAAATTGGAGGGAAGGATTTATATATTTATTTGTGTGTGTAAATGTGTGTGTAAATATGTGTATCTGAATGTGTCTTTTGTGCATAGAAAATATTGACAAACTAATTGCACTATATTGCAGGCATGGGTGCAAGGAAAGCCAGCACCAACACATCAGGTAGTTGGCCTGAAGGAAGTTAGCACCATTCCTCAGGGAACTACTGGGAATATGGATGACACAGAATCATTGCCAGAGTTTCCTCCTCGCCCCATTGAAACCTTTGCCACTGCCTCAGCTGTTCCACCAGTGGCACCAAAAGGCAAATATATTCCCAAGGATGACCCTGACTATGATTACATCACAGCCCAGGATGTAAAGCCAGTGGAGGTAGAAATTCTAAAGCAACAGAAACTCATTCAAGGCCAAATATGCTACACAACTTCGCCAAAACCTTCATCAGCTTTTGGATCCAGTCATCCTTAAGCTTTCATGCCAAACTTCTGAAGTAGCTCACTTTTCTACTTTCTCCTCAGGAGTCTGTACATTTTATTCCATAGCTTCTCATCAGCAATCTCTTGAAACAAATTATACCAGTATCAGTATGTTCATCAGCAAAAATGACAAAGAATACATAGGTGTAGCTACAGAGTAGGTCAAGATTCCATGACCATGATGTGGGTCATATACATCACCAGATAGCCAGCTGTGTTATTTATTATGATTTGGATAACACTGTTAGTGCTCAGCTGTACTGCTAGATGAACAGGATGCAGAACTAGAGGACCCTGCATCCACAGGAATGGCAAACTTGGGTTGTACTTGGGAGCACAGGCACAGGGGAAAGTGGGATAGGGCTTCAGGATACAGCAGGAAGGACCACAAGCAGGGAAGGAGGCCTTCTTCAGGATGTAACACTGGGGAAGGCAGGCTAGGTGCAAGGCTTTCCCTAAGATAAAACTGTTAAAACCACAGGCTGGGACAGATGTCTCTCAGGACACAATATTAGGACCCAAAGGTGGGTAGGAATGCCATTCTTAGCATGCAACACTAAGGACAGCATTCTAGTATGCATGACTAGGAACCTGCACCAAGAGGGAAACCTACCTCACTAAGAATCAGGCTATTAAGGACTTCTAACTCTAGATCCATGAATAGGAACCACATGTAGGCAAGAAAGCCTTTCACAGTCCCAGGTAAAACACCAAGAGAGAATCTCATTAGTGTATGTATATGTTTTGGCATGTTGACCAATTAATAGATGTTACCTGGCTCTTAGAGTGTATTATTTGGCATACATTCTTATCAAAATTCTTTTCACTTCAAAGGAGTCCATGATTTTCCTATCACTGAAAGTAGCCCAGCCTTGAGCAGCATAACCTATGGAAAGGAGGTCCTAAGTAACACCCTGAGCCTTTTTTTACAGACTGCATACTCTTCCCTTTCTCCAAGAAACCTGCATTTACCTCCCTCATCTCATCCATAAAGATATTAAACAGCCATGGTGGCATCTCACACCCCTGCCATAGACCATACTTCACCTGGAGCCACTCACTTTCCTCTCCTCCTACTCTTACATACACCTTACACTCTTGATAATAACTTTTTTTCCAGCACCAAATATTTTTAAGACCTACATGGCATCTCTTTCAACCCTGTCATATGCTTTCTCCATATCCATATATATCCCATACAAATCCTTCTGCTTGACAGAGTATTTCCCATACAAATTTTTCAAAGCAAATGACTAATCTATGCATCCTTTACCACTCCTGAAACCACAATTAGTGTCAAGAACAGAGGACTGAGCCTTAGATGGAAGATTCTCACGTGGCCCACTTCTCTGTTCCTTCTTTTGGAAAAGTAAAAACTGGAGGGGAGGATTTCCAGCCTCCTGCTCTCACTCCTTTTAGTCACCTTTTACAACATGCAGGGAATACGTGGGAAGTATTCTTTCTCCCGTATCCCCACATATATATCTATCCCAGGTGATAGGGGAGAAAGAATGTTTCCCACGTGTTCCCTGTGTGTCGTGAGAGGCAACTAAAAGGGGAGGGAGTGGGGGGCTAGAAATCTTCCCCTCTAGTTTTTACTTTTCCAAAAGAAGGAACAGAGAAGGGGACCAAGTGAGGATTTTCACTCTTAGTCTCAGTCCTCTGTTCTTAACCATATATATATATATGTATGTATGTATTTTCTTTTTCTTTCATACTATTCGCCATTTCCCGCCTCAGCGAGGTAGCGTTAAGAACAGAGGACTGGGCCTCTGAGGAAACATCCTCACCTGGCCCCCTTCTCTGTTCCTTCCTTTGAAAAAAAGAAAAGAAAAAAGAGAGAGAGAAAGAGAGGGGAAGATTTCCAGCCCCTCGCTCCCTTCCCTTTTAGTCGCCTTCTACGACATGCAGGGAATACGTGGGAAGTATTCTTTCTCCCCATCCACAGGGATATATATATATATATATATATATATATATATATATATATATATATATATATATATATATTTATATTTATTTTTATTATACTTTGTCGCTGTCTCCCGCGTTTGCGAGGTAGCACAAGGAAACAGACGAAAGAAAAGGCCCAACCCCCCCCATACACATGTATATACATACGTCCACACACGCAAATATACATACCTACACAGCTTTCCATGGTTTACCCCAGACGCTTCACATGCCTTGATTCAATCCACTGACAGCACGTCAACCCCAGTATACCACATCTCTCCAATTCACTCTATTCCTTGCCCTCCTTTCACCCTCCTGCATGTTCAGGCCCCGATCACACAAAATCTTTTTCACTCCATCTTTCCACCTCCAATTTGGTCTCCCTCTTCTCCTCGTTCCCTCCACCTCCGACACATATATCCTCTTGGTCAATCTTTCCTCACTCATCCTCTCCATGTGCCCAAACCACTTCAAAACACCCTCTTCTGCTCTCTCAACCACGCTCTTTTTATTTCCACACATCTCTCTTACCCTTACGTTACTTACTCGATCAAACCACCTCACACCACACATTGTCCTCAAACATCTCATTTCCAGCACATCCATCCTCCTGCGCACATCTCTATCCATAGCCCACGCCTCGCAACCATACAACATTGTTGGAACCACAATTCCTTCAAACATACCCATTTTTGCTTTCCAAGATAATGTTCTCGACTTCCACACATTCTTCAAGGCCTCCAGAATTTTCGCCCCCTCCCCCACCCTATGATCCACTTCCGCTTCCATGGTTCCATCCGCTGACAGATCCACTCCCAGATATCTAAAACACTTCACTTCCTCCAGTTTTTCTCCATTCAAACTCACCTCCCAATTGACTTGACCCTCAACCCTACTGTACCTAATAACCTTGCTCTTATTCACATTTACTCTTAACTTTCTTCTTCCACACACTTTACCAAACTCAGTCACCAGCTTCTGCAGTTTCTCACATGAATCAGCCACCAGCGCTGTATCATCAGTGAACAACAACTGACTCACTTCCCAAGCTCTCTCATCCCCAGCAGACTTCATACTTGCCCCTCTTTCCAGGACTCTTGCATTTACCTCCCTAACAACCCCATCCATAAACAAATTAAACAACCATGGAGACATCACACACCCCTGCCGCAAACCTACATTCACTGAGAACCAATCACTTTCCTCTCTTCCTACACGTACACATGCCTTACATCCTCGATAAAAACTTTTCACTGCTTCTAACAACTTGCCTCCCACACCATATATTCTTAATACCTTCCACAGAGCATCTCTATCAACTCTATCATATGCCTTCTCCAGATCCATAAATGCTACATACAAATCCATTTCCTTTTCTAAGTATTTCTCACATACATTCTTCAAAGCAAACACCTGATCCACACATCCTCTACCACTTCTGAAACCGCACTGCTCTTCCCCAATCTGATGCTCTGTACATGCCTTCACCCTCTCAATCAATACCCTCCCATATAATTTACCAGGAATACTCAACAAACTTATACCTCTGTAATTTGAGCACTCACTCTTATCCCCTTTGCCTTTGTACAATGGCACTATGCACGCATTCCGCCAATCCTCAGGCACCTCACCATGAGTCATACATACATTAAATAACCTTACCAACCAGTCAACAATACAGTCACCCCCTTTTTTAATAAATTCCACTGCAATACCATCCAAACCTGCTGCCTTGCCGGCTTTCATCTTCCGCAAAGCTTTTACTACCTCTTCTCTGTTTACCAAATCATTTTCCCTAACCCTCTCACTTTGCACACCACCTCGACCAAAACACCCTATATCTGCCACTCTGTCATCAGACACATTCAACAAACCTTCAAAATACTCATTCCATCTCCTTCTCACATCACCACTACTTGTTATCACCTCCCCATTTACGCCCTTCACTGAAGTTCCCATTTGCTCCCTTGTCTTACGCACCCTATTTACCTCCTTCCAGAACATCTTTTTATTCTCCCTAAAATTTACTGATAGTCTCTCACCCCAACTCTCATTTGCCCTTTTTTTCACCTCTTGCACCTTTCTCTTGACCTCCTGTCTCTTTCTTTTATACTTCTCCCACTCAATTGCATTTTTTCCCTGCAAAAATCGTCCAAATGCCTCTCTCTTCTCTTTCACTAATACTCTTACTTCTTCATCCCACCACTCACTACCCTTTCTAAACAGCCCACCTCCCACTCTTCTCATGCCACAAGCATCTTTTGTGCAATCCATCACTGATTTCCTAAATACATCCCATTCCTCCCCCACTCCCCTTACTTCCATTGTTCTCACCTTTTTCCATTCTGTACACAGTCTCTCCTGGTACTTCCCCACACAGGTCTCCTTCCCAGGCTCACTTACTCTCACCACCTTCTTCACCCCAACATTCACTCCTCTTTTCTGAAAACCCATACTAATCTTCACCTTAGCCTCCACAAGATAATGATCAGACATCCCTCCAGTTGCACCTCTCAGCACATTAACATCCAAAAGTCTCTCTTTCGCATATATATATATATTTCCATGTGTGGCGAGGTGGCGATGGGAATGAATAAAGGCAGACAGTGTGAATTGTGTGCATGGGTATATATGTATGTGTCTGTGTGTGTATGTATATGTGTACATTGAGATGTATAGGTATGTATATTTGCGTGTGTGGACGTGTGTGTATATACATGTGTATGGGGGTGGGTTGGGCCATTTTCTTTCGTCTGTTTCCTTGCGCTACCTCGCAAATGCGGGAGACAGCGACAAAGCAAAATAATAAAAATAAAATATATATATATATATATATATATATATATATATATATATGGTTTCAGAAGTGGTGGAGGATGTGTGGATCAGGTGTTTGCTTTGAAGAATGCATGTGAAAAATACTTAGAAAAGCAAATGGATTTGTATGTAGCATTTATGGATCTGGAGAAGGCATATGATAGAGTTGATAGAGATGCTCTGTGGAAGGTATTAAGAATATATGGTGTGGGAGGCAAGTTGTTAGAAGCAGTGAAAAGTTTTTATCGAGGATGTAAGGCATGTGTACGTGTAGGAAGAGAGGAAAGTGGTTGGTTCTCAGTGAATGTAGGTTTGCGGCAGGGGTGTGTGATGTCTCCATGGTTGTTTAATTTGTTTATGGATGGGGTTGTTAGGGAGGTGAATGCAAGAGTTTTGGAAAGAGGGGCAAGTATAAAGTCTGTTGGGGATGAGAGAGCTTGGGAAGTGAGTCAGTTGTTGTTCGCTGATGATACAGTGCTGGTGACTGATTCATGTGAGAAACTGCAGAGGCTGGTGACTGAGTTTGGTAAAGTGTGTGGAAGAAGAAAGTTAAGAGTAAATGTGAATAAGAGCAAGGTTATTAGGTACCGTAGGGTTGAGGGTCAAGTCAATTGGGAGGTGAGTCTGAATGGAGAAAAACTGGAGGAAGTGAAGTGTTTTAGATATCTGGGAGTGGATCTGGCAGCGGATGGAACCATGGAAGCGGAAGTGGATCATAGGGTGGGGGAAGGGGCGAAAATTCTGGGAGCCTTGAAGAATGTGTGGAAGTCGAGAACATTATCTCGGAAAGCAAAAATGGGTATGTTTGAAGGAATAGTGGTTCCAACAATGTTGTATGGTTGCGAGGCGTGGGCTATGGATAGAGTTGTGCGCAGGAGGATGGATGTGCTGGAAATGAGATGTTTGAGGACAATGTGTGGTGTGAGGTGGTTTGATCGAGTAAGTAACGTAAGGGTAAGAGAGATGTGTGGAAATAAAAAGAGCATGGTTGAGAGAGCAGAAGAGGGTGTTTTGAAGTGGTTTGGGCACATGGAGAGAATGAGTGAGGAAAGATTGACCAAGAGGATATATGTGTCGGAAGTGGAAGGAACGAGGAGAAGAGGGAGACCAAATTGGAGGTGGAAGGATGGAGTGAAAAAGATTTTGTGTGATCGGGGCCTGAACATGCAGGAGGGTGAAAGGAGGGCAAGGAATAGAGTGAATTGGAGCGATGTGGTATACCGGGGTTGACGTGCTGTCAGTGGATTGAATCAAGGCATGTGAAGCGTCTGGGGTAAACCATGGAAAGCTGTGTAGGTATGTATATTTGCGTGTGTGGACGTATGTATATACATGTGTATGGGGGTGGGTTGGGCCATTTCTTTCGTCTGTTTCCTTGCGCTACCTCGCAAACGCGGGAGACAGCGACAAAGCAAAAGAAAAAAAAAATATATATATATATATATATATATATATATATATATATATATATATATATATATATATATATATAATTCCCTGGGGATAGGGGAGAAAGAATACTTCCCACGTATTCCCTGCGTGTCGTAGAAGGCGACTAAAAGGGAAGGGAGCGGGGGGCTGGAAATCCTCCCCTCTCTCTCTTTTTTTTTTTTTTTTTTCCAAAGGAAGGAACAGAGAAGGGGGCTGGATGAGGATGTTTCCTCAGAGGCCCAGTCCTCTGTTCTTAACGCTACCTCGCTGATGCGAGAAATGGCGAATAGTATGAAAGGAAATATATATATATATTTATTTTGCTTTGTCGCTGTCTCCCGCGTTAGCGAGGTAGCACAAGGAAACAGACGAAAGAAAGGCCCAACCCACCCACATACACATGTATATACATACACGTCCACACACGCAAATATACAAACCTATACATCTCAACATATACATATATATACACACACAGACATATACATATATACACTTTGTACATAGTTCATACTGTCTGCCTTTATTCATTCCCATCGCCACCTCGCCACACATGAAATAACAACCCCCTCCCCCCGCATGCGTGTGAGGTAGCGCTAGGAAAAGACAACAAAGGCCACATTCGTTCACACTCAGTCTCTACCTCTCATGTATAATGCACTGAAACCACAGCTCCCTTTCCACATCCAGGCCCCACAAAACTTTCCATGGTTTACCCCAGATGCTTCACATGCCCTGGTTCAATCCATTGACAGCACGTCGACCCTGGTATACCACATCATTCTAATTCACTCTATTCCTTGCACACCTTTCACCCTCCTTTTTTTCCTTTTTTCCAAACATATTCACCTTATCCCACATTAGCGAGGTAGCATTAAGAACAGAGAAGTGAGCCTTTGAGGGAATTATCCTCACTTGGCCCACCTCTCTGTTCCTTCTTTTGGAAAATTAGAAACGGAGGGGAGGATTTTCAGTCCCCCGCTCCCTCCCCATTTAGTCACCTTCTACAACATGAAGGGAATATGTGGGAAGTATTCTTTCTCCCCTATCCCCAAGGATGATATATATATATATATATATATATATATATATATATATATATATATATATATATATATATATATATATATATATATATATTTTCTTTTTCTTTCAAACTATTCGCCATTTCCCGCATTAGCGAGGTAGCGTTAAGAACAGAGGACTGGGCCTTTGAGGGAATACCCTCACCTGACCCAATTCTCTGTTCCTTCTTTTGGAAAATTAAAAAAAAACGAGAGGGGAGGATTTCCAGCCCCCGCTCCCTCCCCTTTTAGTCGCCTTCTATGACACGCAGGGAATATGTGGGAAGTATTCTTTCTCCCCTATCCCCAGGGAAATATATATATATTTTTTTTTTTTATACTAATTGCCATTTCCCGCATTAGCGAGGTAGCGTTAAGAACAGAGGATGAGGACTGGGCCTTTGAGGGAATATCCTCACCTGGCCCCTTTCTCTGTTTCTTCTTTTGGAAAAAAAAAAAAAAAGAGGGGAGGATTTCCAGCCTCCCGTTCCCTTCCCTTTTAGTCGCCTTCTACGACACGCAGGGAATACGTGGGAAGTATTCTTTCTCCCCTATCCCCAGGGATAATATATATATATATATATATATATATATATATATATATATATATATATATATATATATATATATATATATATATATATATATAAGAGAGAGAGAGAGAGAGAGGTGCCACTGGGACCTGCCTGCTCAGGGTGGTATCACGGATGGAAGGGCAATCAAGGAACACCTCCACAGCAGCTTCCAGCATACACTTAAGAAGAGAAGACTGAGATTCTGCCAACTGGAGCCTAACCCCTCAGAACTTCCTGCCGCAAAGGGTCCTTCCCATCCCTGCTCCCTCTGGCATGATCAAGCACCAAGAGTGCTCTGGGTTCTAGGTTTTCTGTTTCACAATTGCGCTACACTGTCAGGCAAAACTGAGACACAAGGCACTGATGGAAAATACTGGTTGACACTCAGTCCTTATTTGTTATCCAAATCACAGGCAGGTGCTTGTTTGAAAATCCCTCATAGCTTGTGGTGTTTCAGAGTGGAAGATGAACATGTTTCATTTGAAGTCTCCTGAAGCTTTACCCCTCAGCAGTAGTGTTTAGCTGTGTTTATATATTATATAAATGCTGGGGTGATATATTTTCAGGAAAGCATGTTAGTGTTCAGAAGAAAAGTTGTTCCTGTAGAATAAGAGGTATGAAGATTAAAAGTGGCAGGGCTGAGTGGCTTATACCACAGGACAATTTCTCTTTCCTGTACTTCAGCAAACCTCAATTAAGGTATGTTGTTTGGGCATCTTCTCAGAGCAGGCCCGATTTCATAGATCAGTAGTCAGTGGCACAACATCCTTCTACTCTGCACTATTGATCTTCGAGATGCTGTAACTGAGGAATATGTGGTGAGGTTTCTCTGGTGGTGTCTCTAGCTCTTCTGTATCAGAGTCATGAGTCATGTTGTGCCATGAGACTGCAGTTGTGATATTGTCATAATTGCTGTGCTGTGTTGGAGCCCTGAGAATTGTTGCATGCTTTTAGCCATAGCTTTTCCAAAATTCTGTTCATGGAATTGTTAGTTACTTCATTTCAGGCTGCTTTGATATTATGTGTGGCTTTCATTATGCAGTAATCTTTCAAAATTGTTTCCTAGATTTTTTAACTTCACCATGCTTCTTCAACAAGTTGTCTGAAGATGCAACAAAGGTAGTAGGCCTCGAAATTTGGTATTGCTCCCTGATCCATTGGCTGGATCATAGAAGTTGTATTAAGTGGAAGGTGAACTACTTCCACACACATGTAAGACTGTAGGGTGTTTAGAATCTTGGGTAGGCTTGGGGCATAATCAAGCACCAAGAGTGCTCTGGGGTCTAGGTTTTCTGTTTCACAATTGCACTTCACTGGCAGGCAAAACTGTGACACAAGCCACTGATGGAAAATACTGGTTGACACTCAGTCCTTATTTGTATTTGTTATCCAAATCACAGGCAGGTGCTTGTTTGAAAATCCCTCATAGCTTGTGGTGTTTCATAGTGGAAGATGAACATGTTTCATTTGAAGTCTCCTGAAGCTTTACCCCTCAGCAGTAGTGTTTAGCTGTCTTTTGCAACCCTGATCCCGTAAGCATGCTCCTCTTCTCCAGAGATGAAAGTGTGGGAGGGCATTCTGTTCCAGAAAAGACCAGTTTCATCAACATTGAAAACAAGCTAAGAAGGGGAGTCGTTACACTTGATGATACCGTTGAACGTGTAGGGAAATCTCTCGGCAGCCTGCGCCTCCCCAGTCACAGGGTCACCACAAATATAGATGATGCGCCATTTCAACTGATCAGACCAACCTCTTCCAGCTGAGATTGTTTCTGTGCCATCTTACAGGTGCCTGAAGATGCTCCTTGCTCTACAGCAAAATTTAAGAAGCTGTTTCACTGTGAATAGAAACTGATGTGCATAAAACATTTTTATGTAGTTTGATTATCCTTTGACTGTGACAAAGATGCAAAATTAAAACTCTGTTGAGGAAATCTTATAAGTACTTGGGCCCACATTTTTCATCATAATGAAAGTGATTGTTTCTTCTGTACCAACATAATGTTCCAGCTGTTAATTATTCTTATGGGGTAAAACCTCCTCCAATTAATCAGAAACTAACAAATGTGTGAGTGAGGAAACTGCAATATATTTTAAGTTTTGCAAGGACATTCTTTTCTTGTTCATGAGAGGTTTATCCTGTGATTAATGAGAAAATTACGTTCCTGTAAGTATCCATACTTGGTTCAAAAGTTCTAAGCATATTTCAGATTGAAAACCTAGGTCTGGATGCTTTCCAACACCTGTAAGCGACATAAAGAACTTAACGTGAACCATACTGGTATGAAGGACGTCGTGGGCTATTTTGCGTTAGTAATCAAAACGGAATGGATGTGATTTTGTTAGTTATCTGATATGCTCTACATTTAATGGTTATGTGTCTGTCTCTGTACATATACCAAGCAGAGCTTGGGGAACAGATTTAAGCCACTGCCGGAAAAAATAAAATGATTTGTGCAAAACAGTAATATTCCATTGTATACCTTAATGCAAGTAATTTTTTTTTTTTAACTATCTCAAAACTCAATATCTCGTTTGCTTTATTTTCCCCCCCAGTCCAACCTGATTCTAAAGCTAAACGCGCGTCTCGGTTGAACTCGCGCTGTTCTGCAGAAATCGGTAACTAATGTTGGTGACACACCGATTCTTTATACATGGTCATTCTCTGGCCTTCCATACATATTGCCAAGCATGACATGAGCACCCATTGATTTGTAATTTTTGTAATGATTTGTATTCCACTTACCTATGTATAATCGAAAAAGTAGTCTTCAACCAACTGACGCGCACATGACTTCCATGATCATACTTTCCAGATCAAGAAAACCATATTTCACCTCCCACCACCCTTTCACTCGTTATTTCATTTTTACCTGAAGTTCCACGAATCTTCTTGAGCATGCTTTTTCTTTGTATTTCCTCCTTTGCAATGATTTACCCCATGCATCAGATATTCTGTGTATGAATAATTTACTGTATAAGTGGGGCCTCTGACATGTTAGTTTCAAATCAATCCTATAAAATACCCTCACCATATACAAACTTTATGCTTCGCCGCTAACTTATCTCCCAGACTTTTCTGATATAGTCTTTTTCCATATGAACACCTTTCAATATCTACTTACCGCTTTCCGTGTAAAGAAAAATCATTTCAAGTCACGCGCCACCATTTCACATCTTTTTCTAATATTTCATTATTCACCTTTGCAATATAATTGATCTTTTTCATTAGCATAATTTTTTGTATAAATATGTTACCAATAGTATCAATGAAATATAAAAAAATGTTGATAACTTTTATTCAATATATATATACAACAATTTAGTAAAATGTTACCCCTAGACTTTCGGGTGTCAACAAAACCTGTGTTGAGGTGAGTTAAGACAGAAATCTTATGTCCCTTTACGTATTTATAAGATGTATGCCGCTCACTGTTGCTACTTTTATTTACATTCAAAGTATACTGTTCCTGTTGGACGTTTGTAGCAGATTCATATGGTCTGTAATGCTTTCAGTGGAAGAAACTGGTGTGTTTTTTCATTCCAAGCAGGCAGTGATTGTTTTGACAAATATTGTGTAACATTTGTTTACAATCAAAGAAATTGACATAACTTGATTTGATGCTGTTCAGCTCTTGTGGGTGAATATTATCCTTAAAGATATGATGAGTATACCTAAAGTAATTAAAGGAGAATCTTGTGTTTAGAATTGTCATACTTTAGTTAGAACACCTCACTTGCAACAGTTACTTTAAAGTTGTAGGCTAGGTTGTTGGGTTGCTGTTGCATACTCACTTCATATTTGTGTGCTGTTTTACAAAAGCAGGGTAATATATCTGTTTACCACTGCGTTGGTGCACGCTTTAGATAAGAGATTTTGATCTGCAGTGCCAGAGTAATGTTTAGAGAGCACAGTAACATTTGCTGTGTATGAATTTGAGCATTTGATATATCAAATGATATTTTATCAGGTTATTGTAGTATATTAGGGAAAGTGTGGATTAAACTAATGTAACTGTACAGTAATACTTATCTGATGAATTAACAAAATCTGTGAAAACTCACTTAATTTTCTTAGTAGTCAAGATTCATCATTGTGTTCAGATTTTTCATAAAATATACCTGTTGCAACCATAATTGGCTGCCATGCAAATGGCAGTGGATGTTCACAAACATGCAACTCTATCAGTTGCCATGTAATGCCCAGTACCAGATGAATTGATGAAAGTGTAACTTTGTTTGACATTGCTACAATAAATATTTTTTTCTACAGTGTTAGCATAGAGTTAAGAGAAAAGAGTAAGAATTGTAGCACCAGGAACAGACAAAGAAAAGCCTCATTTGTGGACATCCATTCTCTATGTGTCAGGTGGAATGTGCCAAAAGCAGAGCCCCTTATCCACAACCAGGCCCTACAGACCTTTCTGTGGTTTCTCCAAGCTGCTTCATATTCCCTGATTCAGTCCATTGACACAACATTTTCCCGTGTGTACTGCATCACTCCATTTCACCCTATCGATTGCATACCATTCATCCACCTGCATGTTCAGGCCAAGAACACTCAAAATCTTTTTCACTCATTGTCAGCCTTTTGTCACTCAGTCTCCATATTTTCAAACCATTACAATTCTCTTTAGCTATTTCGGTCACACTCTTCTTATTACTACACATCTCTATACTTAAACCACATCACAAATTTTTTTCTCAAAACATTTAATTTCCAACATCTCCATCCTACTCTTCACATTCTCATCATATGATGCAGCAGCTTGCTGAGTATTGCATGGTCCAGCTTGTGATAGGGGCACATAAGCAGCCAGCTCTTGGGCACAAAAATTAAAGTAATACAATAAGACAGATTTTAGTTATTAAGACTCAGAAGTACATGCCCATACGTATATTTATTGATCAAATCATTCTTGTGGGTCTAGTCAGTGTTTCTTTTAAAAATGTTCTTTTAGAATCCATTTGTCTATGATTGTCTATGATGCTGAGTGTGCTATGTGCATTCACTTTCTAAGTATTATTATATAATTCCACGTGAAAGTGCATGTCATACGTTTTGAAACTTATTAAGTGTTGATAAACTTTTGGAATTTTCTGCAGGTAAATCTGTTACATTGTGCAATTGGTTTCCATTTGTGTTGTTTTCTCTTCCAGAATATGTCAGAAATGTAAGTTAGAGCTTTTCATGCATTTGTAATACAGTACCACTTTGTTTTAGGCTTTCTTTTATTCATTTTTTAAAAAAAATTATTTGAATATATTATTTTCGTTTATGCTGAGGTGTCAAATTCATATGGCAGTGAATGAAATAGCAATTAGAATTATGTACTCAAGGTTGTCTTCTAAAATATAAGGCATATAGTAAGATTATTAGTGAAAGAGAAGAGAGAGGCATTTGGATGATTTTTGCAGGGAAAAAATGCAATTGAGTGGGAGATGTATAAAAGAAAGAGACAGGAGGGCAAGAGAAAGTGCAAGAGGTAAAAAAGAGGGCAAACGAGAGTTGGGGTGAGAGAGTATCATTAAATTTTAGGGAGAATAAAAAGATGTTCTGGAAGGAGGTAAATAAAGTGCGTAAGACAAGGGAGCAAATGGGAACTTCAGTGAAGGGCGCAAATGGGGAGGTGATAACAAGTAATGGTGATGTGAGAAGGAGATGGAGTGAGTATTTTGAAGGTTTGTTGAATGTGTTTGATGATAGAGTGGCAGATATAGGGTGTTTTGGTCGAGGTGGTGTGCAAAGTGAGAGGGTTAGGGAAAATGATTTGGTAAACAGAGAAGAGGTAGTAAAAGCTTTGAGGAAGATGAAAGCCGGCAAGGCAGCAGATTTGGATGGTATTGCAGTGGAATTTATTAAAAAAGGGGGTGACTGTATTATTGATTGGTTGGTAAGGTTATTTAATGTATGTATGACTCATGGTGAGGTGCCTGAGGATTGGCGGAATGCGTGCATAGTGCCATTGTACAAAGGCAAAGGGGATAAGAGTGAGTGGTCAAATTACAGAGGTATAAGTTTGTTGAGTATTCCTGGTAATTTATATGGGAGGGTATTGATTGAGAGGGTGAAGGCATGTACAGAGCATCAGATTGGGGAAGAGCAGTGTGGTTTCAGAAGTGGTAGAGGATGTGTGGATCAGGTGTTTGCTTTGAAGAATGTATGTGAGAAATACTTAGAAAAGGAAATGGATTTGTATGTAGCATTTATGGATCTGGAGAAGGCATATGATAGAGTTGATAGAGATGCTCTGTGGAAGGTATTAAGAATATATGGTGTGGGAGGCAAGTTGTTAGAAGCAGTGAAAAGTTTTTATCGAGGATGTAAGGCATGTGTACGTGTAGGAAGAGAGGAAAGTGATTGGTTCTCAGTGAATGTAGGTTTGCGGCAGGGGTGTGTGATGTCTCCATGGTTGTTTAATTTGTTTATGGATGGGGTTGTTAGGGAGGTGAATGCAAGAGTTTTGGAAAGAGGGGCAAGTATGAAGTCTGTTGTGGATGAGAGAGCTTGGGAAGTGAGTCAGTTGTTGTTCGCTGATGATACAGCGCTGGTGGCTGATTCATGTGAGAAACTGCAGAAGCTGGTGACTGAGTTTGGTAAAGTGTGTGAAAGAAGAAAGTTAAGAGTAAATGTGAATAAGAGCAAGGTAATTAGGTACAGTAGGGTTGAGGGTCAAGTCAATTGGGAGGTAAGTTTAAATGGAGAAAAACTGGAGGAAGTAAAGTGTTTTAGATATCTGGGAGTGGATATGGCAGCGGATGGAACCATGAAAGCGGAAGTGGATCATAGGGTGGGGGAGGGGGCAAAAATCCTGGGAGCCTTGAAGAATGTGTGGAAGTCGAGAACATTATCTCGGAAAGCAAAAATGGGTATGTTTGAAGGAATAGTGGTTCCAACAATGTTGTATGGTTGCGAGGCGTGGGCTATGGATAGAGTTGTACGCAGGAGGATGGATGTGCTGGAAATGAGATGTTTGAGGACAATGTGTGGTGTGAGGTGGTTTGATCGAGTAAGTAACGTAAGGGTAAGAGAGATGTGTGGAAATAAAAAGAGCGTGGTTGAGAGAGCAGAAGAGGGTGTTTTGAAATGGTTTGGGCACATGGAGAGAATGAGTGAGGAAAGATTGACCAAGAAGTCGGAGACCAAATTGGGGGTGGAAAGATGGAGTGAAAAAGATTTTGTGTGATCGGGGCCTGAACATGCAGGAGGGTGAAAGGAGGGCAAGGAATAGAGTGAATTGGATCAATGTGGTATACCGGGGTTGATGTGCTGTCAGTGGATTGAATCAGGGCATGTGAAGCGTCTGGGGTAAACCATGGAAAGCTGTGCAGGTATGTATATTTGCGTGTGTGGACGTATGTATATACATGTGTATGGGGGTGGGTTGGGCCATTTCTTTCGTCTGTTTCCTTGCGCTACCTCGCAAAAGCGGGAGACAGCGACAAAGCAAAAAAAAAAAAAAAAGCAAGTTATGTTTTTTATACATATGATCTAATTTGAAAGTCTCTGTTTATCTTCATATATTTTAACTTTTATATGACAGTTCAGTAAGAAGTAATGAGAAAACACTTATTATTTCAGATGGGAGATGCAGAGAGCAACAAAACTTCTGATGAAATCATAAAAGAGCTTTTCAGTTCCTTAAATGTTCCTCTTTCACCAAGAGTGTATGAACCAGAAGAAAGTGATAACAAAGATGAAGTAAGTGCAAATGTATGGGATTCAGACAACAGTGAAGATGAAGAAAGTGACTCAAAGTGTAGTGAAAGTGAAGAAGAGGTAAAAGATACAGCAAAAGTGGTTCAGGATAATTCACAAACTGAAAAGATTGAAAAAAGAAAAACCCCAAAGAAGAAGAAAGAAAAAAAGAAGAAAAAAAAGAAACGTAGAAAAAAAGAGGATGGGGGACGACACAAGCACAAAAAGAAAAAGAAAAAGGAAAGTAATAATGCTTCAGAGAATAATAAACTCACAGCAGGTATTTTACAGGATATTAGAATTAGAAATCAGGCACTGATTGAAAAGATATTAGGACAGGAAGAAATGAAAAAAGCACAGACAGTAGATGATGAAAAAAAGAAAAATAAGGCCAAATCCGTAAGCCCCAAATTAATTGATAATCCATCCAAAAGTTCAGAACTTGATAGTGGAAAGAAAAGGAAGATTAGGTCTGACTCAGACAGCAAATATGAGCCACAAGGAAAGCACTGTAAGACTGATGAAATTGTAGCCTCAGAGTCCTGGTCGCCATCTCATTTGCTCTCATGCCCAACAAATAACTGTCACTCAAGATCACAGTCCAAGAGTGGAACTCAACAAAGATTCTCAAAGTCAAGTTCAAGATCACCATCTAAGCAGACAAGACACTCAAGGTCATGTTCCAGGACAAAATCATCACAGCATAAATCTAGAACGAGATCACCCTTAATGTTAGACAGGCATAAAAGATCACCAAAATCTCTGTCTAGATCTGTAACACCTAAGCACTCCAAAAGACAAAGATCATTTGAATTACTTTCAAGGTCCTCATCTCCAAAACCTTCTACAAAACAAAGATCAAAATCAAGATCTAGAAGAAGATCCAGGTCAAGGTCCCAAAGAAAATCAAGATCAAGGTCTCAAAGATCAGGTTCAAAATTCCAAAGATCAAGGTCAAGATCTCACAGGACAAGATCAAAATCCAGGAGAAGATCAAGTTCAAAATCCCAAAGAAGATCAAGGTCAAGATCCCGAAGATCAAGATCCCTAAGAAGATCGGGGTCATTACCCCAAAGATCAAGATCAAGATCCCAAAGAAGACAATTACATTCAAAGGAAATTTGTAAATCACCTGAAAAGGGGAAAGAGAAGCCCAATAAAACTGGAGAACCTAAAAGCCAGAATGTGCAAAATATTGACCTCAGTAGCATACCAACCCCTGGATCAGGACCCAAGCCACAGAATCTCCCTGGGAGCATGATTTCCTTGGAGAGTATACCTCTTCCAGTTCCACCTCCTGCTAATCCAGATCCCCGTTCCATCCCTCTTCCTCAACCATTGCTGCATCCAGATGAGTCACTTGGGGAGGAGTTGAAGAGGGTTAATGGTATAGGGCTTGATTTGAAAACGATCCCTGTTCCAGCTCCATCAAGTGATTCACCCGTTAAGGAGCAGGACAGCTCCAAGACAAAAGATGGTATCAAGAACAAGCAAGAAGATGGTATGTGCCATTTGTTATTTTCTTGCATGTGTAGATTATATGATTTATAGGGTTTCTGATGCTTTTTACCCTTAAGAACTCCCCTGTGGGGGTTGATCTTGGCAAAAACGTCTCTAGGCTACCTTATCCAACATACCTCGTTAGTTTGCTCTATCCTCTTCACACCCTCCTGGGTTCTCTCCCAATATATTATCTCTCTTTCACCTCCAGGATGACAGCTGCCACCATCTCCCATTATTTCCTTCTACCTCACTCATGTATATTTTCTCTACCAACCTATCATCTACATCTTTTCCAGAAACCTGGATCATTCTAAGGTTTATCTCTTAACCATCACTTAAACACCACACCCTATGTCTTCTTCAGAGCCCACATTTTTTTTTAGAGTGGATTAAAGTTTTGAAAAAGTCTTAGAATGAATTAGATGTTTTGATATGATTGTGAAGAGAGTACTGAAATAGTTTCCCATATAGTGGCATTATAAGGAAAATATGATTTTTGATAAGAGATTTACTTTCACTGTCAGCCAGATTGATAATGTCATTATATGGTTTTTCAGATTTGTTATCTGGATAATTTGTTGGTTAGGGAAAATTGGTTAACTATTTTGATTTTTCTATGATATGTGGGTTTCATTATGCACCTCCTTATGATTATTTACATCCACTTTCATTGACTTATAGGATCAGATAAGGGAAAAGCAAAGATGATCATCATCAAGAGTCTTAAGGACAGCCTGGTGTTCCTACAAGCTCAGGAGGAAGCTGAGAGGAGAGCCAGGGAGATGGCAGACCTCCAGGGAAACAACATGGAAGAAGTGGAAGAAAAGGATGATGAAGGGAATAGCAAAAATGAAGAAAACAAAGATATCCAGCAAGAGAGGAAAGATAGTATGGATGAAGGTAGAGAAATGGTCTTAAATGTGGACAGGGATATAAAAGTGAAGAAGAAAGAAGAGGTGAAAGAGAAGAAAGATGAATCGGAGAAAAGGGATGAAACGGGGTATAATAAAGAGCAGAAGAAGAGAGAGAACACTGAGAGGAGAAAAGATGAAAAACTGGATTGTATGGATATGAAGAAGAATGGAGAGCATGATGATAATGACACGCTTAATGGTAAGGACAGTAATTACTATCTAAACATAAGGATCAACAGTTTTACTTATACTGACAGGAGTAAGAATAAAGTTTGTCTCCTAATGATGGTAGTGATAATAATTTTTTCAAACGTTTGCCATTTCCTTCCATTTCTTGCATTTATATATATGTTGTTGGATTTTCATCTGGCTTAAGTGCTGATTTTTCATAAAGGAGGAGATGGAGGGATGGAGAGAAAGGGGCCTTGAGGTATTGTAGCCTAAACTTTTGGGAGGGTAAGAAGCATGCATGGGACAGAATGAAGAGCAGTTGGGTATATAGGAGGTGACATGCTGTGTCACTGGGCTGGACCAGAGGATAGGGAGCAATCAGAAGAAACCATGGATTGGTCTTTGGGGCTTGGCTTTGGATAGTTAGTACTGATTCAGTGCATTGTGCATGACAGATAGAGATTGGGTTTGAGCAAATGAGGCCACTTTTTGTGTCTGGTACTACCTTGATAAGGTGGAAAATAGTGAACAAGTATAAAAAGATTTGTTCTTCAGGGCTTCTTTTATTAAGCTTTTATCCGCAAGGTACATTTCTGGATCTTTTTGACTGCTTGTGTCTATTTGCCAGAGACAGAGATGTGAGTTATGAGTTTCAGCCTTGGCTTTCATTTTTTTTGCTGCAAAATTGGAAATTCTAACAAAAATAATTTTCTGTTGAATTATACTGAAAATGGTAAGAATGATGAAATATCGAGCCCAAAGTACTTTGCAAGTATGTAAATGCGATATGTATGTATAAGTTTGCTAGAAGTTTGAAAAATGAGTGCTACATATCTTTATTTATTAAGGTAAGATAGACGTAGGGTCAATAGCTTTTATCACTGAATCCGCAATATCTTTAAGTTCTCAAAAGCTAGTGCTTGCATCAGTAGACAGAGTAAATCCATCAGCATGCAAGAGAGAATGGATCTTTTCAGAAAAATTAAGTATCCAACGGGAGTAATGTGCAAGCATCCCCATTGACCTCTGTAAGGAAGCAGTATCCTTAGGGAGTGAAAGATTTAACTTTGAATGAAGGCGCTCTGGGTATGGTCTGATCACTCCCTCTTTTACAAGTACCCAAGAAGAATTATGGCTTATGAAATCACATGTTATCCCTGGGGATAGGGGAGAAAGAATACTTCCCACGTATTCCCTGCGTGTCATAGAAGGCGACTAAAAGGGGAGGGAGCGGGGGGGGGGGGGGGGGGGGGGGGGGGGGGGGGGGGGCTGCAAATCCTCACCTCTCATTTTTTTTTTTTAATTTTCCAAAACAAGGAACAGAGAAGGGGGCTAGGTGAGGATATTCCCACAAAGGCCCAGTCCTCTGTTCTTAACGCTACCTCGCTAATGCGGGAAATGGCAAATAGTTTGAAAAAAAAATTATATATGATTCCTAAAACCACTTTCTGTTGTACCCAAATATACATGTAGAATTTTGTCAAAAATTTAGAGGAAAAAAATGCTGCACGAGTTATTTACTGTGAACCTAAAGATTTATATGAGGACAACAAATCAATGTTTCTGTTCCTGGTTTGTTAAGAGGTAGATATTGTTTGATATTAAAGTTACTTTTAACTTTAACACTGATTTATTAACTGAAAGTTCTTTAAAGGTATTGTACACAATTCTTTACCATGTTTTGTGTTGATTTGCCTTTATACGGCTGATATTTTTAATTTTCCATGTCATTGAAATTAAAAGATACATTAATTAGGTGGTACTGACTCCTCTTAAAGACACTTGCAAAGCTAGATGTATGGAAAAGCCAGAGTGAATCTCCAAAATATGATTGATGTCAGTTAGTGGACAACACTCATTTCAGTCTCTGGCAGAAAGTAACATATATTAGCAAATTTTCCATGTATAAGAGAAAGAGTAGTTAACGCTGGGATGATGAATTAAAAGTTGTTAGAAGAGAGGTTTAAGGGTGGCACTTGTTCAGGTGTGTAGATGATTAGGAAATGTATAAGAGAAAGTGGCAGAATGTCAGCTTGTAAAAGCTTGTAAAATGTAGCTTGAAAAAGAGAGCAAATGAGAGTTAGGGTGAATGTGTATCTGTAAACTTCAAAAAGAATTAAGATGCTTTTGGAAGGAGATTCAAAGTGTGAGAAAAACAAGAGAACAAATGGGAACATCTTTGTAGGGGAGGGAAATGGGGAGGTGGTAACAAGCAGTAATGAAATGAAAAGGAGATGGAGTGAGTAGTTTGAAGGGTTGTTGAAAGTGTTTGGTGATAGGGCGGCAGATGTTGGGTGTTTGGGTTTGGGAGATGTGCGAGATGAGTGAGTTGTGGGAAATGGTTTGGTGAAGAGAGAAGATGAGGAAAAAGCCTTGTGTTAAACGAAATTTGGCAAGGCAATTGGATTGGATGGTATTGCAGTTGAATTTTATAAGACGGGATCACTGTGTTGTTGACCGGGTAATTAGGATTTTCTGTGTAAATGTGGATCATGGTGAAGTGTTGGTGGATTGCTAGAATGCATGTATAATTCCATTGTATAAAGGTAAAGGGGACGAAAGTGAGTGTTCAGACTACAGAATTATAAGTTTGTTAAGTGTGCTTTTTATGTTGTATGGGAGAGAGGTGATTGAGAGGGTAAAGACATGTACAGAGCATCAATTGGGGAAAGAACAGTGTGGTTTCAGAAGTAGTAGAGGGTGTGTGTATACAAGTGGTAAGAGAGGAAGATGAATGGTTCCAGGCATAGATTGCTTTGTGGTAGGGGTGTGTGATGTCACAATGGCTGTTTGATTGAGTGAGGTAAATGCAAGAGTTTTAGGGAGTATAGGGGCCTGAGAAGTGGGTCAGTTGTATGCAGATAACACAGCAATGATGGCAGATTTGAGAGAGATTACAGCAGAAGTTGGCAGCTGAATTTGGAAGTGTGTGTGAAAGGAAGAAGTTGAGAGTAAATGTAAATAAAAGGAAGGTTATTAGGTGTAGCAGGGCAGATTGACAGATCCGAACCCCAGTATTCCCTAAAGAATATCTTGTTTCTCATGGGACATCACCTTACAGATAAAAGGTTTTTCATCTTTTACATCCTATATTTATGGTTGGAGGATCATATTTAGAATATGAATGTATGATTGGCAAGCAAGGCTTGCAGCTGCATCATAGTTATATCTGTTGAATTTCAGGTATGGAGGAGGGAGAAATAGTTAGTGATGAAGAGGATGGGGAAGTTAAATTGCATTCAAAGTCACACAGCAAGAAGAAATCCAAAAAGGATAAAGACAGAAGTAAAGAGAAGAGGAAATCTAGAAAATACAAAGAAAAGAACAAGGAAGAAAAGAAAAGGGGAAATGAAAAGAGCAGAAGCCGAGAGCGAGAAAAAACAAGATCTCGTTCAAAGGAAAAACACAGATCCAGACGACATTCAAGGTTCAAAAAAGAATTTCTTTTTATTGGCCCATTGGCTTATTATGAGATTTTATCATATGTAATTTTTTTTTTGTTAGTTTGCCATTTCTCACATAGTGAGGTAGCACCATGAACAAAGAACAACCTCCTCTGAATATCCTCCATTCCTTGTCCGTTCCCTTACTTTCATTTACTTTAACTGTATGTCATACCTCATGTAATATCTTTAGGTATCTTCACACACATACCTCGTCTCCAAACTCTCTTTTTAACCATCCTCTTTCCCAGAATATCATATCCTGTTATCTTAGAGCTACAGCACACTTCCATTCACACTTGCATCCACCAAGAAATGGTTAGACTTACCGTCAGCTGCCTCTCTCAGCACATTCACATACAACAGTCTCTCCTTTGCATGCCTATCAGTTAGTACATAATCCAGTAATGCCCACTCTCCAGTAGACTCATTCATCTGCATATGCTTATGTATGCACTTTTTTTGAACCTGTCATCTTTCCTTTTTCAGCCCACGACATGATATTTATTCCTTTGCGAGATGATATTCCATGGTTTTGGTTTCATTCTATCTGTCTTAATACCATTACTTTGCTTTAATTCTGCATGTAACCTAAGAATTTTATGACAATTGTAGATTCCTTTATGCTTGATATATCAAAAGACTTGATGAAAGTAGAATATTAATTTTGGCAGAATGTGATGAAAGTGTATTATTAATTGAGGTTGAATATGATGCATTTTACTGATCTGAATAAGAAAATCGTAATTTTTGTTTTATTTTAGTTCCCGTGTGAAGGATCGGGACTATGATCGTCGACACAGGCGATACTCCCGTTCCCGCTCTAGGGACCGCTCATCCAGATTACATCGCAGAAGGTAAGATACCCAGCTAGGTGTTTGTCAGATCATGTTATATTTGAATTTACTTGTTGCCACTGTGCAAAAATTACTTTATTTTCATGCCTCCCTTCCCAGCTATTTGTCACGTACAGCTGCGGGAACTGATTGAAGTAACTACCACAAGATTTGTGTAATTTCTTTTGGAGACAGCTGCTCTGCCAAGGAAGAATACATATGATGTATTTAGTCAAAGAGGCACTGAAAAATTTATAGAATTGTGAGAAAATTAAGATTTTTGAAAGTCCAGTATTTGAAAAGCTTACAGGGAACAGGTGATTTTATAAGCTACTACATGAAGACTTGCAAACAACTGAACATAGAACAATAATAATGTAAACATAGAACAATAATAATGTAAATATTCATTCATATAAAGTAATCTGGAAAACAAAAGCTGGAAAACTGGAAAGCATTATTAAATTGATATCACAAATAAAATGGCATTAGTTGAAAATACAAAGTAATAAGATAAACTGCTTTTGTATAATGGTCACCAACATTGTAAGTTTTCAAACAAATGTAGCTGTCACATCCTCAACACTAGACAGACATCAAGAAGATAAAGAGCTGTAATTTTCAAGTGTTAAAGGGTTAAAGTGAAATGTTTTCTTAAATATGTTTACTGTTTTCCATATTAGTGAGGAAGTGCCTGGAATGTAGTGTGTAATGCACCAAAACCACAGACTCCTACCCACAACCAGGCCCTGCAAACATTTTCATCATTTTCATCAGCTGCTCCATATATATATACCCTGGTCCTGTTCATTGTCAGCATGTCACCCCATGTACCACATCATTGCACTCTGTCACCTAGAAATGAAATGTTTGAGAACAGTATGTGGTGTGAGAAGGGTTGATCGAATGAGAAATGATATAGTAAGAGAGAGATATGTTTGAGGGAGCTGAAGGGGATGTGCTGAAATAGTGATCGAGAGGATTTTTGAGGAAAGGATGAGTAAGAGGTGCACGTGTTAGAAGTAGAGGTAACAAGGAAAAGGGGGAAACAGAGGAAGAGGAGATGGAAGGATGGAGAAAGACACTTGAAACTTAGGGACCTGAACATGTGTGGCATGGAGTGACTTTGAGTGATGTGAGATACAGTTGGTGAAATGCTATCATTGGGCTGAATAGGGGAATCCATGGTATGGTTTGTAGGGCTTGACTGTGGACAGAGGGTTCTGGTTTCAGTGCATTATATACGACAACAAAAGAGTGGATTTGAGTGAATAAGGTTGTTCATCCCCTGTTCTTTGTGCTGTCTTCCTTTGTGGGAAAAGTTTAACAAGAATGAGTAAAAAAATTGATAGATGGGAAAAGAATATAAACTTTTTCTTAATTTTGCAAATGCATTTGATAAGGGAAACTGAGGTGGGCTACAAAGGAAAATGGTGAGACATTATATAAAAGGAAAAATCGGAAAAGAATTTTTAACCAACAGAAGTTGAAAGTAGTTACGAATAGAAACATGGCTGAGGAAGTTGATGTACTTTCAGGGGGTTCTACTTGGGATGATTTTTACTTAGTACTTTTTCTATTGTAGTATTTCTGGATCTGGAGAAAGGATATAATTGTGTTAATAGAGTTGCTTTGTGGGAGGTATCATGAATATGTAGAGTGGGAGGAAAGCTATTACTAGCAATGAGTAATTTTTGTTGAGAATAAGGCATGTTATCTGAGTAGGTAGAGAAGAGGGTGAGTGATTCCAGGTGGAGATAGGTCTATGACAAGGGTGTGTGATGTTGTTTAATCAGTTTCTGGATGAGGGAGGTAAATGCAAGAGTCTTGGAGAGAGATGTAGTTTGTTGTGCTTTTGGGGGAGATGAGTCGGTTGTTGTTTGCTGATGTCAATGCACTGTTGACAGACTTGAGTAAGAAACTGCAGAAGTTGTTTCTGAGTTTGTTGATATCATAATTTTCTCTTCATTAGTCTATATTTTTGTGAATGAGATTACATGTATGATGTAAATGAAAATTAAAGACTTTACTCTTTTAGTTACTCCAGGTCTCATTCAAGATCCAGGTCTCACTCAGGAAGAAGACAGGACCCCATGGCAGACCTTAGAGATAAGGTGAGGTGAAAATAGTGTCAACTATGTCTTTACCATGTATATATATATATATATATATATATATATATATATATATATATATATATATATATAGACAGCGACAAAGTATAAAAAGAAAAAAAAAAAAAATTATATATATATGACTTTGAGTGATGTGAGATACAGTTGGTGAAATGCTATCATTGGGCTGAATAGGGGAATCCATGGTATGGTTTGTAGGGCTTGACTGTGGACAGAGGGTTCTGGTTTCAGTGCATTATATTTTTTTTTGCTTTGTCGCTATCTCCCGCATTTGCGAGGTAGCGCAAGGAAACAGACAAAAGAAATGGCCCAACCCACCCCCATACACATGTATATACATACGTCCACACACGCAAATATACATACCTACACAGCTTTCCATGGTTTACCCCAGACGCTTCACATGCCCTGATTCAATCCACTGACAGCACGTCAACCCCGGTATACCACATCGATCCAATTCACTCTATTCCTTGCCCTCCTTTCACCCTCCTGCATGTTCAGGCCCCGATCATACAAAATCTTTTTCACTCCATCTTTCCACCTCCAGTTTGGTCTCCCACTTCTCCTCGTTCCCTCCACCTCCGACACATATATCCTCTTGGTCAATCTTTCCTCACTCATTCTCTCCATGTGCCCAAACCATTTCAAAACACCCTCTTCTGCTCTCTCAACCACGCTCTTTTTATTTCCACACATCTCTCTTACCCTTACGTTACTTACTCGATCAAACCACCTCACACCACACATTGTCCTCAAACATCTCATTTCCAGCACATCCATCCTCCTGCGCACAACTCTATCCATAGCCCACGCCTCGCAACCATACAACATTGTTGGAACCACTATTCCTTCAAACATACCCATTTTTGCTTTCCGAGATAATGTTCTCGACTTCCACACATTCTTCAAGGCTCCCGGGATTTTCGCCCCCTCCCCCACCCTATGATCCACTTCCGCTTCCATCCGCTGCCAGATCCACTCCCAGATATCTAAAACACTTTACTTCCTCCAGTTTTCCTCCATTCAAACTTACCTCCCAGTTGACTTGACCCTCAACCCTACTGTACCTAATAACCTTGCTCTTATTCACATTTACTCTTAACTTTCTTCTTTCACACACTTTACCAAACTCAGTCACCAGCTTCTGCAGTTTCTCACATGAATCAGCCACCAGCGCTGTATCATCAGCGAACAACAACTGACTCACTTCCCAAGCTCTCTCATCCACAACAGACTTCATACTTGCCCCTCTTTCCAAAACTCTTGCATTCACCTCCCTAACAACCCCATCCATAAACAAATTAAACAACCATGGAGACATCACACACCCCTGCCGCAAACCTACATTCACTGAGAACCAATCACTTTCCTCTCTTCCTACACGTACACATGCCTTACATCCTCGATAAAAACTTTTCACTGCTTCTAACAACTTGCCTCCCACACCATATATTCTTAATACCTTCCACAGAGCATCTCTATCAACTCTATCATATGCCTTCTCCAGATCCATAAATGCTACATACAAATCCATTTGCTTTTCTAAGTATTTCTCACATACATTCTTCAAAGCAAACACCTGATCCACACATCCTCTACCACTTCTGAAACCACACTGCTCTTCCCCAATCTGATGCTCTGTACATGCCTTCACCCTCTCAATCAATACCCTCCCATATAATTTACAACAAACTTATACCTCTGAAATTTGAGCGCTCACTCTTATCCCCTTTGCCTTTGTACAATGGCACTATGCACGCATTCCGCCAATCCTCAGGCACCTCACCATGAGTCATACATACATTAAATAACCTTACCAACCAGTCAATAATACAGTCACCCCCTTTTTTAATAAATTCCACTGCAATACCATCCAAACCTGCTGCCTTGCCGGCTTTCATCTTCCTCAAAGCTTTTACTACCTCTTCTCTGTTTACCAAATCATTTTCCCTAACCCTCTCACTTTGCACACCACCTCGACCAAAACACCCTATATCTGCCACTCCATCATCAAACACATTCAACAAACCTTCAAAATACTCACTCCATCTCTTTCTCACATCACCACTACTTTTTATCACCTCCCCATTTGCGCCCTTCACTGAAGTTCCCATTTGCTCCCTTGTCTTACGCACTTTATTTACCTCCTTCCAGAACATCTTTTTATTCTCCCTAAAATTTAATGATACTCTCTCACCCCAAACTCTCATTTGCCCTCTTTTTCATCTCTTGCACCTTTCTCTTGACCTCCTGTCTCTTTCTTTTATACATCTCCCACTCAATTGCATTTTTTCCCTGCAAAAATCGTCCAAATGCCTCTCTCTTCTCTTTCACTAATAATCTTACTTCTTCATCCCACCACTCACTACCCTTTCTAATCAACCCACCTCCCATTCTTCTCATACCACAAGCATCTTTTGCGCAATCCATCACTGATTCCCTAAATACATTCCATTCCTCCCCCACTCCCCTTACTTCCATTGTTCTCATCTTTTTCCATTCTGTACTCAGTCTCTCCTGGTACTTCCTCACACAAGTCTCCTTCCCAAGCTCACTTACTCTCACCACCCTCTTCACCCCAACATTCACTCTTCTTTTCTGAAAACCCATACAAATCTTCACCTTAGCCTCCACAAGATAATGATCAGACATCCCTCCAGTTGCACCTCTCAGCACATTAACATCCAAAAGTCTCTCTTTCGTGCGCCTGTCAATTAACACGTAATCCAATAACGCTCTCTGGCCATCTCTCCTACTTACATACATATACTTTTGTATATCTCGCTTTTTAAACCAGGTATTCCCAATCACCAGTCCTTTTTCAGCACATAAATCTACAAGCTCTTCACCATTTCCATTTACAACACTGAACACCCCATGTATACCAATTATTCCCTCAACTGCCACATTACTCACCTTTGCATTCAAATCACCCATCACTATAACCCGGTCTCGTGCATCAAAACCACTAACACACTCATTCAGCTGCTCCCAAAACACTTGCCTCTCATGATCTTTCTTCTCATGCCCAGGTGCATATGCACCAATAATCACCCATCTCTCTCCATCAACTTTCAGTTTTACCCATATTAATTGAGAATTTACTTTCTTACATTCTATCACATACTCCCACAACTCCTGTTTCAGGAGTACTGCTACTCCTTCCCTTGCTCTTGTCCTCTCACTAACCCCTGACTTTACTCCCAAGACATTCCCAAACCACTCTTCCCCTTTACCCTCGAGCTTCGTTTCACTCAGAGCCAAAACATCCAGGTTCCTTTCCTCAAACATACTACCTATCTCTCCTTTTTTCACATCTTGGTTACATCCACACACATTTAGACACCCCAGTCTGAGCCTTCGAGGAGGATGAGCACTCCCCGCGTGACTCCTTCTTCTGTTTCCCATTTTAGAAAGTTAGAAAATACAAGGAGGGGAGGATTTCTGGCCCCCCGCTCGTGTCCCCTCTAGTCGCCTTCTACGACACGCAAGGAATGCGTGGGAAGTATTCTTTCACCCCTATCCCCAGGGATAATATACATATATATGCATATACTCCCCTCTCATTTTTTTTTAAATTTTCCAAAAGAAGGAACAGAGAAGGGGGCCATATGAGGATATTCCCTCAAAGGCCCAGTCCTCTGTTCTTAACGCTACCTCGCTAATGCGGGAAATGGCGAATAGTATGAAAAAAAAAAAATATATATATACATGTACACATACATACGCACATATACACACATACACACATATACATATATATACACATGAAGAATGTAAGAAATAATTTAGAAAACTGAAACTTCTAGCTTGAAATGAAATGAAAAAAATGAATGTCACATAATGGCTATGGAAAAGGGAAATGTATAATTTATTTACACAAACGTCAATAGTAGTTTTCATCAATTTAACCACTGTATCATACTGCCTAATCCACTTCTCTTATCATGGAACAGGAATATTGGCTTATGATGTTTCTCAATTTTCTTCATTACACAAAGTACAACCATATCTTGGATACATGAGGGTAGGTAGTTGGTCATCCGCCATAATAAAGCCTTGACAGACCAAAAATTTATCTGGACCTCAACTTTTCCAGTACATTTATGAAAAACACCTTTTTGCTTTCCATCTCTGTCTCTATCTCTATCTCTATCTCCATCTTTTATGAAAAAGCATTTCCTCTTTTTTAGGTTGTAACAATCATTGTTTTGTGGTAATGTGTGGCTTTTTGTTAATGTTTTAGCACATTGTTTTGGATGATATTGAAGACCATATTCGTGGTTATGAAAAATTAAAGGGTGTGTTTCATAATTTGGAGAATTATTGGAAAGAATAATCCACATTTGTTTAATCTGGTGTGTTTCATGATTTGGAGAGTTATTGGAAAGATTAATCCACATTTTTTTATCTGAAGCTGAGTGGTTTTACATTTAGGGTTTTCTTCTTAATCATGAGTTTTGGCTCTGATTGATTTATTTTTGTTTCCTGTTATGTGTTTTTGCAATACATTTGTTTCATGAAGCAAATGTAATTAATGTTTTTGTGTTCAACCTGCATTGATTTGTTCAAATTAATTGAAGTACTTTTACCCCACTATCCTAACTTTCAGATGACGAGAAAACGACTGCTAGAAATTGCTCGTCGGAACGCAGTGTACCTGATGCAAAATGGCTGTCTTCCCCCAAGTGTAGAGCAGGAACAGCTTGTAAAGATCAAGGCGGGTGGCAAAAGTGTTGATGAGCTCACAGGTTAGTTTAAATTTGTTTTCTAAACTATCCTTTAAACCCCATAAGCATCTGAGAGAACTCTTGCTTGGTAGGGTTTATCCACAGTTTTACCCCTCCAGAATATGTGTATCCATTAGAATTCACACCCCTTCGACTGTCTATATCTCTGATGCCTGTTCCCTTCAGGAACCTCCTCAATAGAATGGCCTTGGCAGTAGAGTCTTCATAACTTGTGAACTCAACTGCTGCTTCTTAGCCTTTAGTGCATCACCCTTAAAAGGCCACTGGCAGAGGGCCAGTCTTGCACAGTGTTTGCAGAGGCTCCTACCTAATGTTCCCATTGACTACTTCTACATAGTATTGTTACCAACTACTTCTACCTTTCTATCTAATATTCTATCTAATAGATCTACCTGAATGTTCATTCCCAGTACTTCTGTCTATTGCTCTTACTATTTTGCCAAAAGGCAGGGCTAGCACATAGTACTCACCACAGGAAAATCTAGAATTACAAAGAATGAGATGTGTGAGTTAAATGTTGTCAAGTGTTGTGTGTGACAGAATGCCAGCAGTCCACATGTAGGTGACAGAATGCTAGAAGTGTATGTGTAGGTGAGGCAGGCAGAAAAGACAGGTACTTAGGTCTGAGGAGTGCAACCTGACAACCAATGAATTGCTGGCTTACTCTGCAGCTATCACTAACCCTCCTGATACCCAGGCAGGTTGTACTAATAATATACCTCCCTGGTTGCTAGCTGCCTTCCAACTACTACTGTGATGGAGGAACGTATGAGGCTTGTATATGTTTATTCAGAAAATTCACTAACTATACTGCAACTAGTCTAGTTTCATATTACAACACTCATCACTACTTAACTTCAGCTTGTAGTGTCTTAAGTTTTTTTGGCTCTTAGAAATATATGGTATGGTTTCCACTTTTTTTCATGAATCGCATAATAAGTATGTCATAATATTTTGAGAAAATGTTTTCCTTTTGTTTTAATGAGTCTGCATAATTCTCTCTCTCTCTCTCTCTCTCTCTCTCTCTCTCTCTCTCTCTCTCTCTCTCTTATATACATATTTGTTGTTTTCCCCGCTTTTGTGACGTGGCATCAGAAACAGACAAACAATGGCCTCAGTGGGCTCATTTACACACCCCAGTTCTCTAGCTGTTGTGTAAATTGCACCATGGTGACAAGGAAGAAATAATACTACCCACAAATATCCCTTTTTTATAGAAAGTGACTAAGAGTGGTGGGAGTGCAATGCTAGAATTCCTCCTCTCTTGTATTAGTACTTTCTTAACTGAGGAAGGAGCAAAGTGAGGTTATTTCTTCCAAGGCTCATTTGTCTTTTTCTAAAGCTACTTTACTAAGGCAGGAAATAGTTAACAGGGCTGGAAGAGAAAGTGCGTGTTGTTGTGTGAAGGAAGTCTGGTTGAATGAATGTTTTGTTTAAGAGAAATTTTTTAGCATTAGGCAGGTGCACATTATGTTATTGATACTGAAAATATTTTACCTAATATGCACTGTATTTTGTGATAAGATTTCTGCAAACAACTGGTGGCCAGTGGGAACTACAGTGATGTTGATCTGAGTGACCCATCAATAAGTTCAGGTGATGACAATGACAATCCCGATAAGCCTTTCAGCAACACCCGACATCCTTTCAGTGTACGAGACACCAAGCCTATTCTTATGAATATTCGGGTATGTTTTATTATGTTTGATTATCAAGATTGAAATATAAGTTCTTCATTTTGTATCAATTTCAAAAATGTTTTAATATTGTGCTGTGTAATTAGATGTTCTTTATCAGTATTATTTGTGACCTTTTCAACCTGCAGCTACATTTTCAGTGAACTCACTCACTTAACTTTACCTTTTGTGTACTTCTTTCTGAAGTAAAGACAGCATATGATGAGGTTGACAGAGATATCATTTGGAAATTACTGTGTATATATTGGATAAATAGAATGTTACTAAGTATGGCAAGGAGCATTTACCAAAAAAGTAATGCACATGCATGAGAAGGAAGACATTGAGTAGTCCATGGTGAAAGTGACTCTGCAAGAGGCAGAGCTGTAGTATGCTGGGGTTGGGGGGCATGAGAGTTGTTGTTTGCAGATGACAAGTCTCATGTAGGAGACTCCAGAGTGTGTAAAAGGAGAAGAAATTAAAAGTGAACTAAGAGAAGGTAAGGAGGTGCAGTTGAGGTGTGGGACAGAGTGGTTTTTGAGTTCAAATGGAAAGGATTTTGAGAAAGTAGAATGCTCAAGGTACCTGGGGAATTGACATGACAGTGAATGAAATCGTAGGGTCCAGGGTCAGTTACAGGTAGGAGTAGAGTGCTAAGGTTCTGGGTGCATTAAGGCATGTGTGAAAGGGAGGTTAATTCTATGGAAGGGCAAAGATGGATGGGTCTGAAGGTATAGCAGTGCAACAATATTTAATGGATGTGGTTCTTGTGCCATGAATGCAAAAGGAAAGGAAAAGGGTGGATGCATTGTAAATGAATTAGGATCCAAGTTGCTGCTTCAGCAAATGAATCAGCCAGTTCATGTTCCTCAGTTGTCACATAACCACTTGGTGCCAGAGCAAAGCAATGCTAGACCCACATATCCCTTGCAAACAGAATACTCATTGGGGCTCCACTTTATTCCTGTCCTTACATGCCTCTCTTGTATGCACCATTCCATGCATTCTTCCTGTTTCTCTCCCTCCAGTATTTCTCCACCCTATTTGCCCATGACACACCTACCCCTTTAATGGTACTATCACACATTCTCCTTGTAAATTCCAGTCTTGTATTCTTTCCACATGCTCAAACCACCTCAAACAATTATGTTTCAACCATTCTACCACTCCACAATTCATTCCCTTTACATTCCTTCCCATACCACATCTCCCATACCCCCTTTCATGTCCATGTTTCGGCTGCATAGGTCAGGGTTGGGTGGACTATGCTGTCCCTTAATCATCTCTTCTATTCCATACTTACACCTTTATCATTCATTATTCTGTTGGGACCCAATAACCCTTCTACCCTATACTGCTGTCTCTCTCTTATCTCTCCTTCCATATCACCACTTGCCCAAGACAGCTCCCTGGTACTTAAATTCCCTCACTTCTTCCAGTCTTTTCCCCCCCTTATTCACAGGTCAATTTAGTACACTTTCTTCTTTCACTCTATATGGTGTTACAAAATTTATACTTTCACTCCATTTCCTTCCTCAACGTAATCATTCATCATGATAGAGATTTTAGGGGATTTACTCTGTTTGCATAGTCTTTGGGTATAGTAGCTAGCTATTCAGAGTTTGGAAAACTGAGTGCAGAAAGGACATCAGATGACTTTATCCTTGCAGAATGCTCCAATGCTGCCAACAAAGACAAATGCAGAAAGGCTCGCTGGTCAGGCAAAACTTCGTGAGCAGTTCCCTGTGTCCAGTGGATCCCAACATCGGACCAAAGGTATTATCAGGTTTTCTAATTTGGATATTGCTGGGTTTTTTTTAGAATAACATTTATATGATTTTTAGTGTGGTGGTTTGAATGAAGGAAAATGTCTCACTTAACAAATCAACTTTCATATGAAGGGAGAAAGTATGAATCACTTACATGAGAATGAAAGTCCATTGCTATGGCCACCCCCTTGAGGGAGTTCCAGTTAGGAACAGGTATCTGAGATACCCTCTGGTCTTAGCGCTACCTCGCTAATGCAGGGAATGGTGAATATCTATGAAAAAAATGAAGATCAATAGAAGTTCATGTTTCACTATACCACAAGTAGGCATAGAATCAACTTTAGTATAAAGGGAAAAAGCAAGAATCATTTATACAAGTGTGGAAGTCCATATTTCACTTTCCCACTGGTAGGCATTGTTAGATGTGTGAGTGATGAGGAAGCTCTGAGTACTTGATCTGTCTCATTAAATTGGGAATGGAGTAATACAGATAGGTAGATAATTGTATCATTTTATTTTGGTTGATATTTGAGTATGTCTCTCCAGGGTTGGATTTTCCTGTGAGCCCTGAGAGAATGTCTATGATCCCTGGATGCTGGGTGTTAGAAACCTGTAACTCCTACTTTTCAGAGAGATAAATGCCTTTCACTTTACTAAACGCCTGTTTGATGGTAGCATCCTTCTGGCCTAACTTGGATCTATCGACTGACCAATCAGCAACTAATTACTAAGATTTAGTGATAGATTGCAAAGTTTAAACTAAACAGTAAATCCTTCAGATAAAGTTTACCTAACACTGAGTTTTTACATAGATGGAACCACAGTCATATTTTAAAATCCTTTAATTTCTCCATCATCTGAGAGAAAGTTTGTCATTTACATCCTAAGACTCATTGATTATAATCATAAGGATTCCTTTCTGCATGTGTTCAGTGTTTTTTAGATCACCTGCAGGATTCAGAATGAGCTGGTGCAGTTAAGAATCTTGTAGATCACAAATCTGGGCAAAATCCCCTCATACCTGGTGGCCATATTGTTTGCTTTGGTGTAACAAAGGTACAGCTTGGTGCTATCAAGGAAGTGTTTTACTTGACTCTCATGATGACCCTTATTGAGACAGAATTGACTGTGCATGGGCAGCATTTCCTTATGGTGAGACCTGGTGGTGAGTGGTTCCCTGTCAAAGTTTGTATGACTTAATGTGGATAAAAAACCACATGCATGGAAAGAAAATAGTACATGATTATAGAAATACTCCATTTAGAAATTATATCTTTGTGGAACTTGTTATTTGGAACAGCATTTCCTAAACACGCTGGAGAGTGAAAGGTCTGCACAGAATAAAATGAGTTTGAGTGATTTGACATGCAGGGAATGGCACACTGTCAGTGGACTGAATTAGGGCTTATGAATCAGGTGGGGAAAACCATGGAAAGGTCTGTGAGGCCTGGTTGTAGATGGTGGCTGTGGTTTTGATGTATTACACATGACAGTTAGAGAATTGGTTTAAGTAAATGAAGCCTTTCCTTCATCTGTTCCTGGCGTTAACACAGGAAATGGTGAACTCAAATGAGAGAAAGGGAAAGAAGACTTATAATCATTACATTTTCATTTTAGCTCTTTGCTCTCATAGAGAATCATTTATTTTCCAAAAATATCTTTTGAAAGCAGTTTCAAGGTAAGCCATTCAGGATCAATTTGTTAAAGAATTATTGTACTTTTGTCTCAGTTACAGTGCATTTTGTCTTGATAACTATACAAATTTCATACACTATTTGTAAGTAAATGGATGAGCACTTTGGTAAGCTGACCTTCTGTGGATGGGCAGCACATATTAATGAGGAACACAAGAAAGTTAGTTGATGGTAACCACTGTTAGATTTACATTGGTGTTCCAGAAACTAATAGGTAGTTTGGTATGAGCCTAATGGCCTGCAGGATAGTTAACTAGTCAAGTGTATAGATGATCTTCATTGGCCGGCAGATGAACTCAGGCTGTGCCAGCAGGTTGATAGTTCTGAAAAGGTGGTTAGGAAGGGTGTGAGGCATTTACCTCACCTTAGGTCATAGGATGATAGTCTCTTAAGTTCTAGGGACATTGGAGATTCTTTCAATTATTGCAAGCCACTTCTCTGGAGAGAAGCAGTTTTTTATTCCTCAAAACTTATATTTGTTTATTGTTCTTATTTGACTGACTGAACTTATGGTTAATTGCATTCCTCTCAATTCCACAGGGGAACTGACAAGCAGTGATGGAAAGCATCAAACAGGTATGCATTGAGTGGTTTGGGATGGATAAGAAAATCAAGTGTTTTGGCATATTTTGAGAGATGAAGATCTTAGAAAATTCTCTCTCTCTCTCTCTCTCTCTCTCTCTCTCTCTCTCTCTCTCTCTCTCTCTCTCTCTCTCTCTCTCTCTCTCTCTCTCTCTCTCTCTCTCTCTCTCTCTCTCTCTCTCTCTCTCTCTCTCTCTCTCTCTCTCTCTCTCTCTCTCTCTCTCTCTCTCTCTCTCTCTCTCTCTCTCTCTCTCTCTCTCTCTCTCTCTCTCTCTCTCTCTCTCTCTCTCTCTCTCTCTCTCTCTCTCTCTCTCTCTCTCTCTCTCTCTCTCTCTCTCTCTCTCTCTCTCTCTCTCTCTCTCTCTCTCTCTCTCTCTCTCTCTCTCTCTCTCTCTCTCTCTCTCTCTCTCTCTCTCTCTCTCTCTCTCTCTCTCTCTCTCTCTCTCTCTCTCTCTCTCTCTCTCTCTCTCTCTCTCTCTCTCTCTCTCTCTCTCTCTCTCTCTCTCTCTCTCTCTCTCTCTCTCTCTCTCTCTCTCTCTCTCTCTCTCTCTCTCTCTCTCTCTCTCTCTCTCTCTCTCTCTCTCTCTCTCTCTCTCTCTCTCTCTCAAATAAACAAAAAACAAACATGTGAAACAATGTCTAAAGGACATTAGGTAAAAGTAGTTGGTAGAAACATTAGGCAGTCATTTCCAGTAGCCTGTTAAGATTGAGGCTTTAAAGGCTGAGAAGAGGCACTGGGTTCACTAGTTATGAAGACATTTGTTCATGGCCACTCCCTTGAGTGAGTTCCTGGAGGGAATGGGTATCAGAGATATAGATAGATAGATATATATAGAGGAGTGATATCATGGAAGTGTTTGGTTTTATATTTAAGAGGTGCCTATAGAAAAAAAGAAGTAACTTAGAACTAAAGGAAAATGGCCGTCAGCAAAGAATAGGAAATTTCAGTCAAAATTAGAGTTTTGGGTAATATAGAAAAATTACCTAATGGAAACAGCTTACAGAAAGGTCAGTTATGAATGTTAGTAATACAGTTATTGACATAGCAATTTCCTGTACAGATATTGAAGTATCTCTACTGATAAAGTGTTATGAAAATGGTAGAAAATTGAAATTTATGATATCAGCAAAATAACAAGGGCAGTCTCATTAAACTGATTTAGGTCCAAAAAGCAATTAGGCATATAGGTAAGAAAACATATATTCTAGCAAAGATATCAAAAACAACGAGAAACTGTGCAGTGCTAATGCAGCAAATTGAACATGGTCTTTCTAGGTTATGTAGGAAATGTGGAATATGGTATGTAGTTGATGGGGAAAGAACACTAGGAACCATATGTGCAGAGTATAAGATAGGAAAACATGTCAAACTGAGGAAATAACTGTCAGAATATCTGCAGCACTGTAATACAGTGCTTTCAAAAGGCAAAGGTATGCAAAGTATACAGAATAGGCAGGGAAGCAGTAAAAGATGATTATGAAAAGGATGAGATTGATATAGGACAAGGAAGTGACAGTAGAAGTACAGAGAGTGGAGTGAACAAGTATATGCAACAAAATTTTGTAGTGTATATGAATGAGTCAAATGAAAGATAAAATGAAACCACAGATGAAAGTGACATGTGATGTTGAAAACATGGACAGCCAAGGACATGAACATTACCAAGAGAAATATGGAGAAAATGTAAATATGTCAAACCAAAGACAAAATTTAACCATTGATGGAAGTGATAGATGTGTGAAAAATAAAAGCCCAAGAATAGAGTCAAAGGATGACAAGACAAGAGAAAGCAAAGGAAATAAAGAGACATCAACAATATGGTGAAAGTCAACATTATATTGAGACAGTACTTCAAATTCAAAGAATTGAAATTTCGTGAATGTGCATATTTTCCCCCCAGATTGTATATGTGAGCTCTCCTTTTTGGTTTCTTAATGCATGAGGAAGTTATAATAGGGAAGGATGTGAACATACTCACCCAGATATTTGCCACAAACAGCAAATATTGCACCTGCAGGTGGGGAGAAAAATGTAAGTACATGTACCATCATAGCCTAACACAGACAGGCATCTATTTGTATTGTAAGAATTACTGAAAGTGTAAGATAAATGAGAAATATAGATAAAAAAAATCTAGTAACAGTGGAGTATGTAGGAAATACAAGAACCAAAATGAATAACGATGAAAGTGTAGGAAGATAAATGAAAAATGAAGGTCAACAGAGACATGACAATGTATGTACAGGAAGATTTGAACAGAGATGGAAATTGTACAAGGAATACCAGTACAAAGATAAGAAATAAACAAAGCGTAGATATTAGCGGGAGAAAAAAGGAATAAATTGGGAGTACAGATATAGTAATTACACTACAGGATTGAACAGAAGGCCTATACAGAATGACAGCCATGAGCCAGCATTGGCAAGATTATTGAAAATGTAGGACTAATCAAAACAGGAGATTAAGAACAGTGTTTGCCCAGAATATGCTAACTTAAGAAACACCAAACCAGTGTGATCCTTTTTTATTAGAGCTGTTGGTAAGATTGAAACAAATAGCAATGAAAAAATGTATTATCAAACAAAGAAGAAACTTGGATAATCAGGAATATGCTTGCTTTGAATGAAAGATTAGACCACACATTGAACAGTAAACTTTGAGTCCCAAAATCATTGAAGGATATGTAACAAAATTGTAAATCCTGAGAAGATAATTTAGATAAACATTCAGTCTGAAAAAATGAGAAGTCTAGCAAGGTAGCACAAGGAAACAGACGAAAGAATGGCCCAACCCACCCACATGCACATGTATATACATACACGTCCACACACACAAATATACATACCCATACATCTCAATGTATACATATATATACACACACAGACATATACATATATACACATGTACATAATTCATACTGTCTGCCTTTATTGATTCCCATGGCCACCTCGCCACACATGGAATAACAACCCCCTCCCCCTCATGTGTGCGAGGTAGCGCTAGGAAAAGACAACAAAGGCCCCATTCGTTCACACTCAGTCTCTAGCTGTCATGTAATAATGCACCGAAACCACAGCTTCCTTCCACATCCAGGCCCCACAGAACTTTCCATGGTTTACCCCAAACGCTTCAAATGCCCTGGTTCAATCCATTGACAGCACGTCGACCCCGGTATACCACATCGTTCCAATTCACTCTATTCCTTGCACGCCTTTCACCCTCCTGCATGTTCAGGCCCCGATCACTCAAAATCTTTTTCACTCCATCTTTCCACCTCCAATTTGGTCTCCCACTTCTTGTTCCCTCCACCTTTGACACATATATCCTCTTGGTCAATCTTTCCTCACTCATTCTCTCCTTGTGACCAAACCATTTCAAAACACCCTCTTCTGCTCTCTCAACCACACTTTTTATTTCCACACATCTCTCTTACCCTTACATTACTTACTTGGTCAAACCACCTCACACCACATATTGTCCTCAAACATCTCATTTCCAGCACAGGAATGCATTCAGTCAGGATCACTCATTGGTTATTTGAAGAGCCCATTGGTTATCCCTGCACAGTTTCTTCATTGACTTTCCTTAGGATGGTTACTACTTCTCTGGCCAGGATGTCTTGTGTTGTGTAGACTGCATAGCAGAGGTTAACATTGCTGAGGTGGAGTCCTTTGTTCCATTTTCCTCTACATCTTTTTCTCCTTAGTTGTGCTTGTTGCATCAGGGAAAGTGCATTCCAGACCAAATAATCCTTTCCTTTCCCAGAAACCTACTCTGCTTTCATTTGTGTTCGAAATCATTACAAAGCTGTTCTTTGAAGAGCTAAGTGCCCTTTTACAGAAAGAAAGTGTGTTGATTTGATTTCTACTTATAGATCTTTTTAGTCCTTAACCAGAAGTATTTCAATATTTTTTTAATTCAGCCTTTCCTCTTTCTTGACTTGATCAATTATTTGCTACCTCTCCAACTGATAAAGCTGCTGTTTTAAGGACCTTGTTTTCATTCAATTTAGATTTGGATAATTCATATAATTCAGATTCTAATTTTCCACCCCTGTCTCCTCCCTCTTAATCTATGATTTCTCCTATTTCCTCATCATACACGATCCTCCAAATACTATAACAGATCCAGGTGGACAAGGTGTATGGCTCGGATGGCATACCTCCTCATTTTATAAGGAAGTGTGCCTCAGAGATAGCACCAATCCTTGCTCACCTATTTTGCTTCTGTCTAAAAACCCAGACTTTCCCTTCTTTTTGAAAGCACACCTTGATGCAGCCCTTCCCTAAGAAAGATAACTCCAACCCCTCCAACTATCACTCTGTTGCTCTCACCTCTGCCATCTCTAAAGTCTTTGAAACTCCAAAACTCTCACTTTATCAAACACTTAGAATCCCATTCCCTTCTTTTATATCACCAATATGAACTTTGCTATGTTAGTTATAATGGTGATCATCTCTCCGGGGTGACTCACCCCTTGTCCTCCTTTCTCAGGGATTTTGGTGAAACTTTTGTTGTAGCCCTCGACAGCTTCAGAGCATGTGACTGAGCATGGCATAAGTCTTTGCAGTCTAAACTCTCTTCTTTGGTTTTACTGCTTCTCTGTTCTCTTATGCATAGTTTCCACTGAGATCATTTAGTTCTAAACTCTTTTCCTTTAGTTTCACTGCTTCTCTCTGTTCTCTTATGCATAGATTCCTCTCTGGTTGTTTATTGCTTTAGTCTTTGATGGAGCAACTTCCTCCCTGTATCCTGTCAGTAATGGTGTTCCTAAGGGCTCTGCCCTATTACATCTCTTCTGTCAATAAACGATCTCTACTAACCCAATTTACTCATGCTGATTCCATTTTTTTGTACTTCAGCTTGCATGTCCTCCCCTCCTCCCTTTAATATTTACTCTTTCGTACTGATCATATTCCTGTTCCACTTCAGACCTGTGCAGCATTTTGGATTGGGGAACCATTAGACTTATAAGATTTAATTGTTAAAATGAGATTTCTCCATCTATCTTTCAAATGATTATTTGTGTCTCTCTGTTCAATTTCAAAACACCACAGTTCAACCCTGTAATATGAGAAGCATGTTGGGCATAACCATATCTTCCTCTGTATCATGGAAACCCCACATTATCATCATCACAAAGTCTGGTTCCCAAAGGCTGGGAGTATTGAGTAGTTGTCATAACTACTTTTCTTTTAAGAAGCTTTATCACATTTGTTGGGGGTTTTATTTGCCCAATTATGAATAATGTTCACATGTCTGGGATGGCTCATCCTCCACCTCTCTATTAACTTGAGTGGAATCAAAACCCCTCCATCTCATTGGTTCACCTGATTTCACCTATCTTCAGTCTTCCTTTTCTATACGCTATGTCTGCCACCCTGTCATCAAGCACTTTCAACAGTCCTACGCAGTACTCATTCCATCTCTTTTTACCATTTCGCCATTTGCCCACTTCACCAGTGTTTCCATTTATCCTCTTGTTTCCTCATTCTATTAATCTCCGTCCAAAACATTTTCATATTCTCCTTGAAGTTTGTTTGTAGTCACTCATCCCTACTCTCATTTGCCCTCTTTTTCATCTCCTGCACCATCTTCTTGATCATCTGATGCTTTTTTTTTTGTACATCTCCCTCTCACTTGCAACCCTTCCCTGTAATACCCACATATCTTTCTTTTGTCTTTCACTAGCATCATCATCATTCCACTACTAATTACCCTTTCTCACCTGCCCACTTTCCACCTTCTTCATGTTAGACACTTCTCTTACACATGCCAACCCTAACCTAAACACCTCCCATTCCTTTTTTATACCCTTAGCTTCATTTACTCTCACATTTTGCCATACTACACTCAGTCTCTCTAGGTTCTTCTTCACACAAGACCTTTTTCCAAGATCACTTACTCACGACCCTCTTTTCAACCGCATCATTTCCTCTTTTCTGAAAGCCTCTACAAATCTTCACCTTCGCGTCTATCAGGTAATGATCAGATGTCCCACCAGCTACTCCCTTCTGCACATCCATGTCCAAGAGTCTTTCTTTTGCATATGTATCATTTTAGTATGTATTATTTACCCCTTTGCATGTGGAAAATGATTTTATGGTCATTGACTTTTCCAGCAATGAAATTGACCCAGGCAAGGCATCAAGCTCAAGTGAAGCCATTACTGTCAGTGCTCACTTTAGAACTAAAGCTTATTAGATTATTTTTGGTATTTTTAGTTCAAGTAGGTGTCCCCAAATCCTGAAGACTGAAATGTCCTGAAAACTAGCTATTTTGTGGGCTACTCGACTGGCTGAGAGAAAAAGGTTATTTTATACGTGCTTGAATTATTTCCAGTTATTGAACTTGAAATTACTGAAAAGTTAACCCCTTAAGAACGCATGTAAAATAGGTGATTTTTTTCTTTATTAAACAGCATTGCTACTCTGTTTGGCGGTCTCATCTCTAGCCAACCTTTTGGTTGTTCCGCCCTCTTTTGATGTTTGCTTGGGTTTTGACCCTTTCATTGAGAAAATGTTTTGAAGGTGAAGCAATAGTCATGTGGCTGGTGGAAGTGCAAAGTGAAACATTCATTCAGTGTATTGAGCATTGCATCTCATTAAATGCAACAGTGCTCATTATTTTCCCATGTGCTTGTATGATACTACTGAATATTACTTTTGATTAATGGCTGTGTTCAGTATGTTCCCTTGCTCCATCTTCATGATATCATTGAACATTACCTTTGATTAACAACAGTAAGCTGTATTTTCCCTCAAGGTTGTATGATATTATTGAATATTTCCTTTGATTAACAACATTTTTCATTATTTTCCCTCTCATGAGTACAATTTTGTTGAATGTTCCTCAGATTAATGACAGTGTTTGGTATGTCTGATAGTGGATGCTATTTTACTTTTTATTAGGGGTTGCTGTTTGGGGATGAGCCAGTAGAGCTAATGTTATTGAAAGGTAATACTGTAATGAGAGCTATGCTTTAAAAGCAGAATTGAATGCTGCTGTGTCAGGTGGTCACAATGTAAAAATATTATAGAATTAAACAAATTAGAGAGTATTCAGAATCACTTCACGAGCAGAATGAAGCGAATGAAACTTATGAACTGTGTATCACAAAACCCCAATAATATACGCAGGGCAACAAATTGAAGATGTAGAACAAAATGTGTTGAACCTTAAAGCATCTCAACAGGGTTGATACGAAGTAATTAAGTTTCCAAGAATACCATGGAACAAAATTTGATTAAATCAAAGATATGTAACATCACAACCAGGAACCTAGAATGATTATTCAGTGTAATGCCAGGAGAAATAAGAAACACACAGGAAACAACTACAGAAACATTTAAGAGAGTTCTTGACATGGTTGAAATCAGTCCCAGATGAACCAAGAATAGATAATTTTGTAATAAAGGTGCCAGCTGAGAAGAATAGTCTTCTTTATTAAGCAAGATGTGTGGTGAGTGCTTTGTGCTAGCCCTGCCATTTTGGCTAGATCTCTTCATAGGTACCCATATGTAGATATGTACTTTCTCTGTTTCTGTCTGTCTGTCTGTCTCTCTCTGTCTGTCTCTCTCTTGACAGTGTATAAGGGATTTTTTACATTAAGAGGAATACATAAAAGGATTTAAAAGAACAAAATAGCATATAAAAATGCTGTAATAATCACAATGAAATAAACAAAATTAGAGCAGAGATTTCCAGAAGTGTGTTTGCTGGAAAAATATAAAGAGAATGTTGAAAAGCAATTTCATTAGACTGGCAGTACAAATGAGATACAGTATACTCCAAAATCTTTGGTAAAATAGAAAACATTCTTTTGAAAATACTACTAGAAATAAGTGAATGTAGGAATATAAGTTTATGAACCCAAAAAGTATAAATATATTGAAAAATAATCAGTTTGATATAATATCACTGGGGATGGGGAGAAAGAATACTGCCCACATATCTCATGCATATCGTAGGAGGTGATTAAGAAGGGCAAGAGTTGGGGGCTGGAAATCTTCCCCTACTGTATTACTTTCCAAATGAAGAAACAAAGGAAAGAGCTAAAGGAGGATCTTTTATTCTCCAAGACTCAGTCGTCTGTTCTGGATGCTACCTCACTCATGTGGGAAACGTCAAACATGCATGAAAGAAAAATAATCAGATTATTCATATTTGAAAAACAAAGATGGTAGGCTCCTAATGTAAGCAGTCTCGTTATGTGTAATCAGCTTGTGATATTGAAAGAAAAAAAGAGTGTGTGATGGGAGTGATATTAATTGTAGAACAGATAAACCCAGGAGGCTTTAAAGGATCGCACACCAAAATGAAAAAGGTTTCATTATAAAAGTAATAAGATATGAATAGTATTTAATTTTGTGAAATTAGTGGTACATGCAGATGTAAAGATGGCACTGAAGTAAGTACAAAAAGTGTTTGTGGATATTTGAAGAATAAGTTGATCAGCTAGTTCAAAACTATGTCTGAAGGAGTGATATTAAGGATCAACTGATAATGTCATGTTTGAGAAGTGTCCATAGAAATTAACTATGGAACTAAAGCAAAATGACAATGATTGATAAAGAGCTTACAGAAAGAGGACTTTTGTGTTAATGTTACGATTATTGATGCTTAAGTTATTTCTAGTGAAGATATGAGTAACTAAGCTGCTAAAGTGTTATGAATATGATAGCAAATTGAAAATTGAGTAGACAATAACTGATACAAGCAGTCTCTCAAAATTGGTATGGGTCCAAAATGAAATTAGTCACATAAATTGGAAAACATGCATTCCAGTAAATATATCAGAAAATTAAGACAAAGTTGGTGCAGTATTTGCATACTAGTACTGCAATTTTATATGATTTTTAGATTTGATTTTCATAAATTGGGGCTACCTAAATTACCCCCATTATTTTCAGAATCGTGCGTAAAACTCTCAAATTTGCGTGGCCAGCCAGGTGGTCACACTCAAAATTGGCGGCTACAACCGAAGGCAATCACAAATGTTCATGTGCTAGGTAAGACTTCCCTCTCTCTCACTTATTTTCTACATTTTTCTGAATATGTGCATTATTATTAGTTCTTGCATTGGGTAAGAAACCACTAAAGATAATTGTGTTGAGAAGATATTTGAAAATTACATTTTACTGTATCATTCACCTGTTTTAAGTTGATTTTATTGAACCGAATGTGGTTGCAAGCATTTAGGTGCTAGGTAAGACTTCCATCTCGATTAGCTATTTTTTTCCTGTATTTTTCTGATTATGTAGATACAGTGATCATTAACTCATGCATTGGGTAAGAAACTACTAAAGACAATTGTTTGAGAAAGAATACATGAAAAATATAATTTATCAAATAATTTTCCGATTATGAATGGAATATTTGAACTGAAGGTGATCACAAACGTTCAGATGAAAGGTAAGACTTCCATCTATTTCGGGTAATTTCTCATGTGATTTTCTGAATTTGTAAAAAATGATTAATTCATGCATTAGGTAAGAACCTACCGAAGAGAATTGTATGTAAGAGTATTTGAAAAATACACTTAACCATATCAAATACCAATTATATGTTGATTATTCTGAGATGAAGGTAATCACGAGCATTTAGTTTCTAGGTAGATCTCTATCTCTTTAGTTATTTCTCCTATATTTTTCTGAATATATTAATCATTAATTTGTGCAGTGGATAGGAGCCTTCTGAAACATTTGTATAGAAAAAATATGTAGGTAATTGAATCATGCATTAGGGAAGAACCTACTGAAGAGCATTGGATAGAAAAAATATTTGAAAAATACAGCTTACTACATTTGTCCATTATACTTTGAATGTTTTGAATGAAGGTGATCATAAGCTTTTGTATTCTAGGTAAGATTTCCATCTCATTGAGCTAATGTCATCTATATTTTTCTGAATATGAATCTAATGATTAATTCATGCACCAGGTAATGATAGATATTTAGCAAAATATATAAGATATGTAAGTTACTGTACTATTTGCTAATTTTGATTTGATTGTTTTGAAACATAGGTGATCACAAGCATTCAAGTTATGGGTGAGACTTCTATCTCGTTCTGCTATTTTCTCCGATATGTTTCTAGATGTGTAGTTATCTGTTAACTCATGCACTAGGTAAGAATCTACTGAAGAGAGATGTATGAAAAAGAATATTTGAAAAATACAGTTTACCATATCATTCACAAATTATGTGCTGAAAACTTTGAACCAAAGGTGGTTTTAAGTATGTGGGTGGTAGGTAAGACTTCCATTTCTTTCAGCTATGTTCTCCTATATTTTTCTGAATATCTAGATGATTACTGATTCATATACTGGGTAAGAACCTGCTGAAGAGAATTTTTGTAGAAAAAAAAAGAGATTCTTTTTTGAAAAATATTTTAATACAATTTACCATATCATTCACCAATTATAGGTTAAATGATTTGAAATGAAGGCAATCATGGTGATAGTTCCAACTCATTCACTAATTTTTTTCTGTTTTTTCCAAATATAGAGAATTATTAGTCTTTCCTGACTCTAGGTAAATACTCTGTGTGGTGTTTTTTAGTTGTTGTGATATTAGTTAAAGAACTTTTAGGGCAATATTTTTTTGTGTTAATAGGGCCTCCAGTCCCTAATCCTGTATGTACATTGAAAACCAGTGAACTGAAATCTGTGGAACTGAGTTTAGGCATCATCTGTGAACAGCGAATTGAACACTATCTTCTTAGCTTATGTTGGAAACATAGAATGTTGCATGTAGTAGGTGGGGTTATAACATCAAAAACAATATATGGAGTTTGAGGAATAGGAAAGTATGACTGTCAGACTGAGGAAAATTATGATAAGGATGGTGGATATAAGTGGTACTGTAATATATGCAAACGAAAAACAAAGGCATGGAAAGTGTACATAATGTGCAGGGAATGAGAAAGAAAATGATGATGTATACGGAAAGGTTGAGATTTTTACAGAACAGGGAAGTGACTGAAAACAGAAGTGGAGTGATTGAATATAGGCAACAAAACTGTGGAGAAAATGAAAATGAAACAAATGAAAGACAAAAGTGATGATTACAGACTGTGAAGAACACGAGCACAGTCAAGAGTAATGTGGAAAAAATGTGAATGAGTTAGCTGGATGACAAAATATAACCATTGATGACAGTCATAAATGTGAGAAATTAAACCACAAGAACAAAGTCTAAGGATAACATGTACGAGCAATATCTTGTTGTTGGTACTCATAAAGTGTCAAGTTCTCTCTCTCTCTCTCTCTCTCTCTCTCTCTCTCTCTCTCTCTCTCTCTGGTAACTGGGAAGAATAGTCTTATTCATCAAGTAAGGCTTTTGGTGAGCACTTTGAGCTAGCTGTATCCCTGTCATCATGTCACATTTCATAGGTACTGGTAAGTAGGTATTCTCAAAATAAAACTGCAGGTGAGGGAAAAAGTGATACAAACAAAATAAGACTGTAGGTGAGTGGAAAAAGTGATACAAAATTGAAGGAGTGGAAATCATGGGCTGTCTTGAAAGGCTGAGGAATGGTAACTATATAGTCCTGGGAGAAGGAATGAAAGATAAATGCATTGCAACATAGGGAATAAAACAAAAATTTTTTAGACTTAAGGTTTACAACAATAAGGAAACAGAGAAATTAGATTATTTAGAATACAGTACCATAGAGCATATGGAAAAGATACCTAGCAAAATTATTGATGTGTTCAGCAAAAAATGTTGAGAAACTATTTAATTTTCGATCCAGAGGAAAAAAGAATTACAAGGAGTGGGTAAAGAAATTCATAAAAGAAACAAACAGATATCAGAAATATAGCCCCAGATGAGATCAGAATTGATGGCTTTGTAAAGTGTATGGAAGAAGTGAGTAACAGTATTACAAAGCAAGTAGTATAGACTTAGGGTGTTTGGTGTTAGCTCTGCCACATTGCAAATCTCATCTTAGGTACCCAGAGGTAAGTATGTAACACTTTAGCTGCCGTTAGCTACCTATTGTGTTGTGCTGATATTTCCACCACTAATATTTTGTGTAAATAAAGAAATGAGCCTGTTATATACAAAACATTTTCTGTCCTGTGTTCACAAGCTCCATAGAAGAAATATTCAAGCAAACTTATTGTGGAAACTTTTACTTGTTCAGTGTTATTATGAAATATATGAAATCAGATGAGAGAGATATCATTATATATTTGACCTAAAGTGTACAATACTGTAATATATAGCACATTGTACACCATTGTACCATAATAAGTTTCAGCTACTTTATTATTATTTCAGAGAGTGATTGGGTTCCTGTCCCCCCAAAGGAGAAGAAGGAGGAAGAGGATAAAGTGTTTCCTAAATCTGAATCACTGGTAAGGACTTTGTTGACATAAGTGTGCTTTTCATACTCTCACAGATGCTTTCAGACATTCAAGAAGAGACTATTGAACCTGTATCTTTAGCTTGATAGTTACACAGCCACTTAGGTTACGATGGTCAAAGTGGTCCTAAATTATATGTTCTTTTTAATTGATTTTTTGCTCTTGCATCTCCCATGCTTTATACCTCTACAGAACTAGAGTCAGCGACATAATTTGGCAGTCTTTTCCAGTTTTCAGTTATCCTGTTGCTGAAAGCGATCAGCAAACATCAGAAAACATGCTCTCAGCAACAGGATTACAAGCATCTGGATTAGACGACCAGATCACTTTCTGTCTGTCTATATCTCTGATACCTGTTCCCACTTGGAACTCCCTCAAAGGGGTAGCCACAGCAATGGAGTCTCCATAACCAGTGAACTCTAGTGCCTTTAGTGCCTCACCCTTTGATCATGGCATTCAGGTGTTCTTACTATCAGCTTATGTAATGATTAAGAATTGTGGCCTATTTTGTCTGTTTTCCTGGTGCTACTTTGCTGAAGCAGGGGATAGTGATGCTGTTTCCTGTGGGATAGGATAGCGACAGGGATGGATGATGGCAAGCATGAATATGTACATGTGTATGTATGTATGTATATGTCTGTTTATGTGTATGTATGTATATGTGTGTGTATGTGAGCGTTTACAGGTACAGGTCCACCATCGAATTTCCGGCAACTGATGGTTTGGCACCTCCTTTAGTCTGGACAAAATTACCTGAGGTAACTTGAAATTACCACATCCACCAGACTAGCTTACTGGATGGCCTCAGATGGCATTGTGTGTAGGGCACACTTATTGATATACTTTCCACTGCACTTGGTGCTGATATGGCAATTCTGTGAGATTCTTAGCTTATTTTGCTTAAATTTAACCCCAGCTTTGGCTTCTAAGACATATGAGAGTGTCAGTCATGGTGTCAAACATAAACACCAGTCCATATCAATCCAAGATAAAGTAGAACTGTTGAAAAAATGGACCCTTGGTGTTTCAGTGCATAAGCTGTGTGACATCTACAGTATTGGTTCATCAACTGTTTATGATATAAAGAAGCAAAGGGAGAAAATATTGAAATTCGATGCAGACAGCGATTCCAAGAAGCAATTGACGATTAGAAAAACTATGAAAGATGGTAAGAGTACTTAGCACAATCGAGTGATGATGGAAAGGTTTCGACAGCATCGGAATGATGGAGTGGACTTGTCAGGTAGCATGTTAATGGACCAGGCTAAGTTGTTCCATAAAGAACTTAAATTACAACATGAGCATGACTGTAGTGAAGGATGGCTTCAAAGATTCAGGAAACATCATAGAATTTCCATAAATAAAGTGTGCGGAGAAAAGCAGTCAGCAAACCACGAAGGAGCTGCTGAGTATGTGGATGAACTTGCGAAACTTCTAGCTGATGAACACCTCAATCCTGAACAGGTGTATAATTCAGACAAAACTGCATTATTCTGGCGATGCACACTTCGGAAAACTAACAACAGAAGAGGAAGAAGACCCCACAGGATTCAAACAATCTAAGGACAGACCTACCATCTTGGGGAGCTAAAACATTCAATATTTGTTTGATTTAAATTTCTAGCACTCCATGGTATACTTTAGACACATGGGAGATGTATAATTATTGGGTTAGAGGTGTTTTGTTGAAAAATTATTATGTGACCACATTTGGTCCGGCAAAATGGTTAATTTGCCAAGGCTTTGGAACCAAGAGTGCCGGAAAATCGGTGGTGTACCTGTATATGAGTAGATGGGCCATTCTTTGTCTGTTTCCTGGCGCTACCTCGCTAACACAGAATACCTCCCCATATTCCCTGCATGTTGTAGAAGGCGACTAAAAGGGGAGGGAGTGTGAGACTGGAAATCCTCCCCTCCCTTTTATGATTTTCCAAAAGAAGGAACAGAGAGGTGGGCTCACTCATCTGTTCTTAACGCTACCTGGCCAATGCAGGATAAGGCGAATATGTATTGAATTAATATATATATATATATATATATATATATATATATATATATATATATATATATATACATATTTTTTTTTTTCCGCTGTCTCCCGCGTTTGTGAGGTAGCACAAGGAAACAGATGAAAGAAATGGCCCAACCCACCCCCATACACATGTATATACATACATGTCCACCCACGCAAATGTACATACCTACACAGCTTTCCATGGTTTACCCCAGACGCTTCACATGCCCTGATTCAATCCACTGACAGCACGTCAACCCCGGTATACCACATCGATCCAATTCACTCTATTCCTTTCCCTCCTTTCACCCTCCTGCTTGTTCAGGCCCCGATCACACAAAATCTTTTTCACTCCATCTTTCCACCTCCAATTTGGTCTCCCACTTCTCCTCATTCCCTCCACCTCCGACACATATATCCTCTTGGTCAATCTTTCCTCACTCATTCTCTCCATGTGCCCAAACCATTTCAAAACACCCTCTTCTGCTCTCTCAACCACGCTCTTTTTATTTCCACACATCTCTCTTACCCTTACGTTACTTACTCGATCAAACCACCTCACACCACACATTGTCCTCAAACATCTCATTTCCAGCACATCCACCTTCCTGCGCACAACTCTATCCATAGCCCACGCCTCGCAACCATACAAAATTGTTGGAACCACTATTCCTTCAAACATACCCATTTTTGCTTTCCGAGATAATGTTCTCGACTTCCACACATTCTTCATGGCTCCCAGGATTTTCGCCCCCTCCCCCACCCTATGATCCACTTCCGCTTCCATGGTTCCATCCGCTGCCAGATCCACTCCCAGATATCTGAAACACTTTACTTCCTCCAGTTTTTCTCCATTCAAACTTACCTCCCAATTGACTTGACCCTCAACCCTACTGTACCTAATAACCTTGCTCTTATTCACATTTACTCTTAACTTTCTTCTTTCACACACTTTACCAAACTTAGTCACCAGCTTCTGCAGTTTCTCACATGAATCAGCCACCAGCGCTGCATCATCAGCGAACAACAACTGACTCACTTCCCAAGCTCTCTCATCCCCAACAGACTTCATACTTGCCCCTCTTTCCAAAACTCTTGCATTCACCTCCCTAACAACCTCATCCATAAACAAATTAAACAACCATGGAGACATCACACACCCCTTCCGCAAACTTACATTCACTGAGAACCAATCACTTTCCTCTCTTCCCACACATACACATGCCTTACATCCTCGATAAAAACTTTTCACTGCTTCTAACAACTTGCCTCCCACACCATATATTCTTAATACCTTCCACAGAGCATCTCTATCAACTCTATCATATGCCTTCTCCAGATCCATAAATGCTACATACAAATCCATTTGCTTTTCTAAGTATTTCTCACGTACATTCTTCAAAGCAAACACCTGATCCACACATCCTCTACCATATATATATATATATATGGGAGGTGAGTTTGAATGGAGAAAAACTGGAGGAAGTGAAGTGTTTTAGATATCTGGGAGTGGATCTGTCAGCGGATGGAACCATGGAAGCGGAAGTGGATCATAGGGTGGGGGAGGGGGCGAAAATCCTGGGAGCCATGAAGAATGTGTGGAAGTCGAGAACATTATCTCGGAAAGCAAAAATGGGTATGTTTGAAGGAATAGTGGTTCCAACAATGCTGTATGGTTGCGAGGCGTGGGCTATGGATAGAGTTGTGCGCAGGAGGATGGATGTGCTGGAAATGAGATGTTTGAGGACAATGTGTGGTGTGAGGTGGTTTGATCGAGTAAGTAACGTAAGGGTAAGAGAGATGTGTGGAAATAAAAAGAGCGTGGTTGAGAGAGCAGAAGAGGGTGTTTTGAAATGGTTTGGGCACATGGAGAGAATGAGTGAGGAAAGATTGACCAAGAGGATATATGTGTCGGAGGTGGAGGGAACGAGGAGAAGAGGGAGACCAAATTGGAGGTGGAAAGATGGAGTGAAAAAGATTTTGTGTGATCGGGGCCTGAACATGCAGGAGGGTGAAAGGAGGGCAAGGAATAGAGTGAAATGGAGCGATGTGGTATACAGGGGTTGACGTGCTGTCAGTGGATTGAATCAAGGCATGTGAAGCGTCTGGGGTAAACCATGGAAAGCTGTGTAGGTATGTATATTTGCGTGTGTGGACGTGTGTATGTACATGTGTATGGGGGGGGGTCGGGCCATTTCTTTCGTCTGTTTCCTTGCGCTACCTCGCAAACGCGGGAGACAGCGATAAAAAAAAAAAAAAAAAAAAAAAAAAAAATATATATATATATATATATATATATATATATATATATATATATATATATATATATGAAGTGTTTTAGATAACTTGGAGTGGATTTAGCAGTGGATGGAACCATGGAAGCAGAAGTGAGCCGCAGAGTGGGGGATGGGGCGAAAGTTCTGGGAGCGTTGAAAAATGTGTGGAAGGCGAGAACATTATCTCGGGAAGCAAAAATGGGTATGTTTGAAGGAATAGTGGCTCCAACAATGTTATATGGTTGTGTGGCATGGGCTATAGATAGGGTTGTGCAGAGGAGGATGGATGTGTTGGAAATGAGATGTTTGAGTACAATATGTGGTGTGAGGTGGCTTGATCGAGTAAGTAATGAAAAGATAAGAGAGATGTGTGGTAATAAAAAGTGTGGTTGAAAGAGCAGAAGAGGGTGTTTTGAAATGGTTTGGTCGCATGGAGAGAATGAATGAGGAAAGATTGACAAAGAGGATATGTGTGCCAGAGGTGGAGGGAACGAGAAGTTGGAGACCAAATTGGAGGTGGAAGAATGGAGTGAAAAAGATTTCGAGCGATCGGGGCCTGAAGAAGCAGGAGGGTGAAAGGCGTGTAAGGAATAGAGTGACTTGGAACGATGTGGTATACCGGGGTCGACTTGCTGTCAGTGGATTGAACCAGGGCATATGAAGCGTCTGGGGTAAAGCATGGAAAGTTTTGTGGGGCCTGGATGTGGAAAGGGAGCTGTGGTTTTGGTGCATTATACATGACAGCTTGAGACTGAGTTTGAATGAATGTGGCCTTTGTGGTCTTTTCCTAGTGCTACCTTGCACGCGTGTGGGGGGGAGGGGGTTGTCATTCCATGTGTGGCTGAGTGGCCAGGGGAATGAATAAAGGCAGCAAGTATGAATTATGTATCTGTGTATATATATGTATATGTCTGTGTATTTATATATATGTATTCGTTGAAATGTATAGGTATGTATATGTGCGTGTGTGGATGTGTACATATATACATGTGTATGTAGGTAGGTTGGGCCATTCTTTCATCTGTTTCCTCATCCTACCTTGCTAACGTGGGAGACAGTGACAAACAATAATGAAATTAGATTAAATAACATATCTACATATACATACATATATATACACAGACATACACATATGCACATGTACATATTTGCACTTGCCTGCCTACATCCATTCCTGTCATGACTCTCCCACACAAGAAATAGCATTGCTACCCCTTGTTTCTGACACCTGTTATACTCTGGAACTCTCTCAAGGGGGTAGCCACGGCAATGGAGTCTCCATAACCAGTGAAGTCTAGTGCCTTTAGTGCCTCACCTTTTGATTATGGCATTCAGTTGTCCTTGCCATCTCAGCTTATATAAAGAATTGTTCTTTTAGTGTTCATTTTGTTTTAATCACTGGTGGTCTGGTGTCTGGCCAGTTCTACTGTAAAAGTGCACATACAAGTCTTCCCTTTAATAGCTTCTCTAAAATCTAGATATGGGAAGATGAACTCCTTTTCCATGTCATTTTTAAGTCAAGTTTTATATTTCCTCTAAAACTGAGAAATTTGTTTTGACAGGCAGTGGACATCTCACAGATTGTGTCAACACGGCTTAGTGCTATGCGAAAACTCCAAGATAACCCTCATGACAGTGAGGCTATCAAGACTCTTCATAATGCTCAGAAAGAGGTAAGAAATCTACTTATCCTAACTCTAGGACTTAGTATGATAAGTTTGAAAACTCTTGGTGGAATTATTGTGTTTAGGTTCCCTTAGTCTTTCATGTTGTTCAGCTTCAGAAGTTACACTTTAGGGGTTTCTAGGTGATTACTAGAATATCTTTTTCTTTAATTTTACTGCAAAGTACGGTAAACCTTTTAGATAATAGTTCCTCATCTTGTTTGGTAAAAGCTTATGGTTTGTCTTATGAAATGGGTAGTCTTAGTAACTAACAGGTTGGTCATCACAACAACTGGCCTTGAAGCTGCTATCACTAGTGAATTGAAATAACTTGAATGCATCATTCTTATCACACATTGAGTGGGTTGGGTATCATTTAATGCTCTTCATTCCCAGGTGGCACCATACCTGACTTCTGGCAGGTCATTGACTAGTTCTCCAAAACAACTTGTCTCCTCATCAAATTAACATTTCAGCTTGGAGAAGCAGCTAATTACTTTCATTAAGTAAGATTATGTGTGAGCCCTAGGATTAGGGGAGAAAACCCTCATATCTCTGTGTGTTGTAGAATGTGGCTAGAAGTGGTGGGATCAGGGTGTTGGAAACCCTCCCCTCCATGTTTTTCAGCTGTGGTATCTGAATATACATGAATATTCAGGATAAGAAAAAGGGAGAGACAGATAAAGTTGTATGTTTGGGGAGAGCAGCATGAATGTTCTGGCTCTGGATGAAGCTGTGCTTAAGGGGAATGGGGAAGAATGGTATGGGTATGTCAGGGGTTAAGGTGAGAGGGTGAGGGTGAGAGCAAAGGAAGGGCTGGTACTTCTGCTGAAGATGGTTTTGTGGGAATTTGTTAAAGAATATAAGAAATTGAGCTACAGACTGATGTGGATGAGAATGAAAACAGATAATGGCAGGCAGGTAGTTGTCAAAGCTCGTGCACCTGATAGTAAGAGGAATGAGGAAGAGAGGCGAATGTTTTGGCAGGAGCTGATTGAGTTTATCGGCAAATTTGATAAAGTGAAATGAGTTTTAGGTGTGGGGAATTTAAAAGCAAAAGTGGGTGATTTGGCATTTCAGAGTATGATTTGAGGCATGATGTACTCTGTGTAATTGAAAAGGGTGAACAGTTCGTCATGTGTGTTGAAAAAGGAATGGTGATTGGGAATAACTGATTTAAGAAAAGATACATGCATATGTATACATGGGTGAGTGGGGTTAGTGAGCATTATTGGATTTTTTAGCAAGTGATAGGCTTGAAAAGAAGAGACAGCAGAATGTGAATGTGCTAAGAGGGAAAGCTAATGGGATGTTTGATTGGAGTTCACTGAAAGTTTGGTGTGGCTTTTAAGAAAATAAGAAATGACATGGGTGGGTAGAGGTTGGTGAAAGTGAGTGAGCTTAGAAAACAGGATTGTCTGCAGAGATACTATGAAAGTTTGAGTGAGGAATGCCATAAGTTAAGAGTGAAAGAAACTAATGGAATGGGTGAGAAATGGAAGGTATTTAGGGAAGCAATGCATGTGCAGATAAAGTATGGAAGTTGCAGAAGATCGGATGTGGATGTTTAAGAAAGAGTAGTGAGTGGTGGAATAAGTTGCCAGTGAAAGAGAAGAGAGAGGTGTATGGGCATTATTCAGTGGAATATGCTGTTAGTGAAAGGTAGTAGAGAGGCACTACCTGAAGGGAAAGAGTATGAACAATTGGGAGATTTACAAGAGAGAGCAACAGGAAGGTTAAAGGAAGATGCAAGGTCTGAGAAAAAGTGCTGGTAAGAAATGGGGTAAAAGAGAGTAACTAACTTTATGGAGAATGAGAAAATGTTTTGGGTGGAGGTGATTAATGTGAGAAGAACAAGAAAACAAATAGGAGCATCAGTGAAGGAAATAGATGGGGAAGAGCTAACAAACAAAGAAGAGATAAAGATGGAGGGAGTATTTTGAAGGACTAGTGATAGGGTGATAGATATTGGGTGTTTTGGACATGGGGGCATGCAGAGTGATAGTCATGGTAATTTGTTTGTGAAAAGAGATTATTATGAGTTGTGGAAAAGTGACTGGATTGGATGGGATTGCAGTTGACTTTCAGAAAAAAAGGTTTACATTTGGTTAGGCAGGACTTTCAGTGGCTCGAGATGAGATGCCTGAGGACTGGCAGAGTACCTGTTTAGTGCTATTATATAAAGGCAATGGGGATAGAAGTGAATGCTTCATTTATGGAAGTTTAATTCTGTTTAGTATTTATGGTAAGTTGTTTTGTAAATGATTTGGAGGGTGATGGTATACCAGAAAAGAATATGCAGACCAGATGTTTGCTTTGAAGAATTTGTGTGTGAAATACTTTAGAAGGGGAGTGATTTGTATGTGGCATTTATGGATTTGGAGAAAGCATTTAATTTGGTAGATGTAAATACCTAGTGGATGATGTTATAGATATATGGTGTGGGATGAAAGCTATTAGAAGCAGGAGGGTTCTTATCAAGAGAGTAAGGCGCATATGTTATCAGGAATGAAGGAGAGTAAGTGGTTTCAGGTGAAGGTAGGTCTGCACCATGGATATGTAATGTCACCATCACCATGGCTGTTTAATCTGTTCATGGAGCGTGTTTAGGGGTGACTAAAGTATGCTGGTGGTACAGTAGCCTAGGAGGTAAGGCAAGTGCTGTTTGTGGATGGCAAGTCACTAGTGGCAGACTCAGTTAAGCAGATGCAGAAGCTGATGTTCAGGTAGCTTTCCTTCCACTTCATATTTTCATAACGTGCTTCATAAAGCATCTCTGTTGACCCAATCAAATGCTTTCCCCAGATCCATAAATGCCACATAAAAATCCTTCATTTCCTTTCAAGTCTTTTTCACAAATATTCCTCAAAGAAAACTTTTGATTCACACCACCACTGCCACTCTTGATACTGCAGTGTTCCTCCCCATTCATATACTCTGTACTTGCCATCAGTCTCTTACTGAGCTCCAGACTAATGAAGGTCAAGATGAGAGTCACAAGAGGTGGGTGATTATTGGTGCTTATGTATGTAGCCATGAGAAGGAGATTGATGAGAGGCAAGGGTTTTGGTGGAAGCAGCTGAGTGAATGTGTCTGCAGTTTTGATGTTAGAGATATGAACATGGGTCCTAAAGTATAGTATTGTGTGTACATCTTTGTGCTGAGATTACAGGGCAATTGAACAGTAAGTGCCTGGTGTCATCGTTGTTTTAGTTGTTTTGTGGGCGTGAAGGGTCTTGGGATATGGTTTTAAAGTGGATTGGTCTTGTAGGATTGGTTGATGCTTGGAGTGTAGATAGGAAAGTGTGATTAGTGTTTATGTGGGGACTCTCATTTCAGGTAGGCGTATGTCAGTTGTGTTGGTGCTTAAGATGGAGTTTGGAAAGCCGTTGTTTAGTGCTTGTCAGGTTATTGGTCATTTCAGTGAGTATTTGTTTTGTCAGTGTTATTCTTTGGTGAGGATTGGGGGAATATGTTAGTAGAGGTTGCTGCAGTGTGAGGCAGGTGTAAGCCTTTGTTCTTACTTGGGAATAGGTGGTGAGGCAGGTGTAAGCCTTTGTTCTTACTTGGGAATAGGTGGCTAGTTATGCATTGCTCTAGATGAGGGGTCTAGTGCTGTTGGAAACAGATTGTATCTTAGTCAGGGGATGTTACTCAGGTGATGAAGCAGAGTATGGTCTTATAAAAGAACATCTTTTTTCAAAAGATTTCATCCTATTCTTACTGCTGAGTGTAATGCTGCCCTGGAGCTGCATGAGCCCCATGGAAAAAGGGTCCTGGAGTAACACTAGAACTTCAGAAAAGGGTTCTGGGGTAATTTTAGATTAAATAAATGTATTTAACTAGTTCAATAATGCTGTATCAGTTTTTTAGATATACACATAAGTATAATGATTGTATGTCTGCAGATGCAGAACTGGGCCTTAAGTAAGCAAGAGCCAGGTCAATTCACTGGGACAACTGGGGCAAAGGTTTTATCTCAGGAAGAACTTTCAGCAGGCCACCAAGCCTGGGCCAGGAAGGTAGGCATGCCATAATTTGTTGAGTCTGCTCTGATGAAACCAGGATGGTGGGGGGCTGGATGTTGTTCTGAGGTCTGATACATATACATCACTTTTAGGCTTCTCTAAATTATTCTTGCATTTTATGATTTTCCTGTTGTACAGGAAGCTTGATTGGGTAGCCCATGGGGACAAAAAGAAAAGAAAAGAAAAGAAAAGAGAAGAGAAGAAAAAAAAAACTGTTGCAAAGACTTATAGATACAATTAAGATTAATTTTTGTTCCCATGAAATACAGTACTTTATGTATCCAGCTTCCTCTATTATTTTTTGGTCATCCTTAGACATGATGGTGGGCAGTCTTGCTGTGTATTACTTGTGTGTTAGGTCAAAGAGAAGGTTACAGTATTTTTTGTGAGGAAGTGTCTCCTTCTCTGGGGCCACTTGACTCAGCATCCAGCCCACACCAGCCCCCAGACTGTTGTGTTTCAGGTTCCAACATGCCAGCTCCGACGTGAAGCTACTAAGGGGGGGAGCACTCCTGCCGCCATGATGACCTGCCACACCACAAGAGGATACCCAAGCAAATGGACACTACCAGGGACCAGGCTAGTGGTGCACCCTGTAATGACATGCTATATATATATATATATATATATATATATATATATATATATATATATATATATATATATATATATATATGTATATATATATTTATATATATATTTATATATATATATATATATATATATATATATATATATATATATATATATATATATATATATATATATATATATATATATATATATGGCTCAAGGTGAGGTTCCTGAGGATTGGCAGAATGCTAGTATAGTGCCACTGTATAAAGGCAAGGAGGGCAAAAGCATATATTCATATGACATAGGCATAAGGTTGTTGAGTGTACCTCGACTGTTGTATGGGAGAGTGGTGAATGAGAGGGTGGTGGCTTGCATAAAACATCAGACAGAGGGGAACAATGTGGTTTCAGAAGCAGTAGAGGATGTTTGGATCAGTTTTAGCTTTAAAGAATTTGTGTGAGATGGAGAAACATAATGATTCGTATGTGGCATTTATAAATTTGTAGCAAGTGTATGATAGGGTTGATAGAGATACTTTGTCGAAGGTGTTATGAATGTATGGTGTGGAAGGAAAGCTACTGGGAGAATGAGGAGTTTTTAGCAGGAGATTAAGTCACATGTGTGAGTTGGGAGAGAGGAGGGTGAGTGGTTTCAGGTGAAGTTGGGTTTATGGAAGGTGTGTATGATGTGACCATGGCTTTTTAATGTTTATGAATGAAGGAGGTTAACATGAGCATCTTGGAGAGAGGTTTGCAGTCTGTCAGGTGATGGTGCCTGGGAGGTAAATCATTTACATTTTCTAATGATGCAGTTTTTGGGGCAGATTTTAGTGACGTACTGCAAAAGCTGGTTTCTAAGTTTAGGAGAGTAAGTAAAAAAGAAAGTTGAGAGTAGATGTGAGTAAAAGCAAGGACTAGTAATGGAGAGAGATTGGTTAGTTAGAGTGTGAGTTTGAATGGAGAGAACCTGGAGGAATTGGAGTTTTTTTAGATTCCAAGGAGTGAAGATGGTGGCGAATTGAACAGTAGGAGCTGAAATAAGCCATAGGGTGGATGAAGGAGCATCTGGATGCATTAAGGAGTGTGTGGAAAGAGGTAGAACATAGAAGCTTTAACAAATAATTGGAATATTGTAGACTAGGCAGAAGAAAATCCAAAGCTGTTCCATAAATTCATCAGCAGTGAATTTTCTTTTAGAGAGTCATTAATCAGGCTGAGGGGTTCAGAGAGAAGAATTGTAGAGAATAATGCGAGAATGTTTGAGAAACTAAGTAAAAAGTTCAAAAGTGTTTTCACATTAGAAGACACTATATCCCCTGCACTGGTGAGACATAGTTTTAGAGGAAAGGAGTCATGTGTATTGAACCTTTTTAGATTTCTGTGAGAGAATAAAGTCTCCCTTAGACGAAAGGGAAGAATTGATGGGTAGGTTGTATCTGGACTGCCAGAAAGCATATGATAGTAATTCATGGGAGGCTGATTGAAGAGCTGAGACACTAGGCAGGAATAAAAGGGAAGACTCCTCTGATGGGTAGAAGATTATATTAAGGGAAGGGAAGAAGGGACACATGCAAGAGAAGCCTTCTCCAAGTGGGTGGTCACTAGTGGAGTGGGTTTTGTTTTGGTACAGTTACTATTGATTTAAGTGCATGATATACCTGAAGGTATGATGGACTCTTCCCTGAATATGTTTGCACATGATGCAGAGGTCATGAGGGAAGTGAAATGTGATGAGTGCATCATTAAACTGAGAAAGTGAAAGGCCTCAATAATATGATTACCATCTAGCAGAAATAAGCTTCAGAATTCTGTATGTAAGAGAAACTTGGGAGTTGATATCTTCCCTAACCTGATGCCAGAGTCCCATTTTAGAAGAATGATAGAGGAGACCAGCTTGTGCTGGCAGATATTAGTATATCTTTCATGTATATGGATAACAAAATATTGATATCATCTTTAACTTGATGCTAGAGTCCCACATCAGGAGAATGATAAAGGAGACCAGCTGTTCATGTTTTGCATAAGGTGAAAACTAGATTATGCTTCTCAGGTTTGGTAACTGCACCAAAAGAAGCACAAATAGCTACAAGAGGACAGGCAGCAGAGTTGATCCCAGAAGTAAGAGACCTCAGTTACAAGGAAAGGTTAGAAGCCTTAGATATGCCTGCCATGGAGAAAATAGTGAAGGGTAACTTGATTACAGCTTTGTAAGGTTTTAAACAAGATTGATGTAGACAGTGAACAGTTCTTTCTTTGTCAGAGAAGGTAAAGTACTGATAATGAGGAGTTCAGTTATAAAAAGATAGATTGAGGGAATTTGGATTCTCATTGTGACCGGGAATCATGGAGAGACAGAACCTTAGAGTGTATACAGGAAATTTTCTGATACATTGCTCGCATATCAGTGAACACATTAGGATAAGAGGGACTGATACAGTGTTGTTACTAGATCGAGAAGTGTTTTCACATTAGGAGACATTATGGCCCTACCATCAGTGAGATGTAATGGGAGATCTTAGAAAGCACTGAGATAACCAGAAAAAACATGAAAAGAATACCATTACAAGGCTCACGGTCCTGATGAAATTTTACCATGGGTGCTGAAGATGTGTGCAGATACACTTGCCAAACCTCTTGAAATACTGTTGGAGATGATGAGATGTTATTAGAGAAAGGCAGAGTGCCAGGGGAGTGGAAAAGGTCATACTTTTTTAAAAAGGAAACAGCATGAGGCATATATCTAAGTTAAGGTAATGGAAGAGACAGAAAGCAAAAGGATGACTTTTTACTGAGGAGAAATTACCTTAGCAAGAGATAACATGGTTTCAGGGAAAGAATGTCATATGTAAGGAATCTGTTAGATTTCTACAGGAGAGTGAGTTCAGTATTGGACAAAAGCAAGGGCTAGGAGGATTACTTCTATAGTGGGACTGCAAGAAAGCATTTGACATTGTACCATGTGGGAGGCTAATTTGGAAGTTGGATCACTGAACAGGTTTAAAGGGGAGATTTTCTTGATGGACAGAGATTATCTCAGTGTAAGAGTATAAAGGATGCATAACCAGAGGAGCTGACTGAAAAATAAGTTGTGGTCACCAGGGGAATTACTCTTTGTAATTAAGTAAGAGACTTGTCAGAAGGAATGGACTCCTAACTGAATATGTTTGCAGAAGATGCAGAGGTCATGAGGGAAGTATAAGTAAAGAGGGAGAATGGTTTGGAAATCTTAACAATAAAGTCTGGGGTTAGTGAGAGGACAAGAGTTAAAGGAGGAGTAGCAATACTCCTGAAGCAGAGGTTGTGGGAATGTGTGATAGAGTGTAAAGAAGTAAATTCTAGACTGATATGGGTAAAACGGAAAGTTAATGGTGAGAGGTGGGTGATTATTGGTGCTCTTGCACCTGGTCATGAGAAAGAAGGTCTTAGTATTAATATTGTTTTGCAGGAAATAAGTTGCAGGTACCTGCATGTGAGAGAGACATGTGAATGTTTGTCCCCAGCCTGTTGTCAGAGTCTCACTTTAGGATAGTAGTTATCTTCAATCACATATTGAAATTGTATTCAAGTTCATGGATAAGAATATATTCAACAAGTGTCATGATCTTGCATAAAATAGAAACTAGAAAATGCTTCTCAAGTTTAAGCACCATGCCAAAATAAGTACAAAGAGCTGATAGAGATGGTCTAGAGAGAATAACAAAGATAGTATTAGAATAGAGATTCAAGTTAAAGGGAAATGTTAGAGGCTTAAAATTTGCTTACCCTAGAAGAGAGAAGTGGGTTGATTTTATCACAAAATTTAAGCTTTTGAATCAGATTGATGACATAGAAAATGAACAGTGCTTTGAAAGATGTAAGAATAGAGCAAATGGAAGACATAACTTGAAATTAAGTTAGAAACTTGTTAAAACAGGTATGAGGAAGTGCTTTTATAGTATGAGTGGTGGATGAATGGAATAATGTTAAAAAAGATTTGATTAATGTAAACACCAAACAGGAAATTAAGAAGTTGTATAATAGTAGAGAATAGTTGAGATGAACCCCGTGAGTGTAAAACTCCCTTCACACACAGTACAGATAGATGATTACACACAAAAATTTAAAAAGTTTGATTGTGGAAAATGCTCAAGAAATGGGACCCTACGAATGTTAAACTCCCTTCCCGTATAGTACATATAGGTAATTATGAAAGGGTAATTACACAAATACACATACACAATGGACCTCTGTGGTGTTGTGGTTATCGTTATTGACCATCATTCATGTATGTATGCGCCGCCTGGAATCAAACCCATATTGGTGGAAAGGCTGGTCACAGTAGCTGGTCCACAGTCCACCCAGCTGTTCATCTTCCTATGGGGCTGGTCGATAGAATGGATACCTGGCATAGGCAATGAGAGTGCAAGTTTGCATACATATATGGGAGTAAAAACATGATACACATATACAAGGTTATGAAGACAGGGCAACTCAGTTATAAAACTCTCTTCCCATAAAACAAAAATAGAAATCCCCCCCCTCTCTCTCTCTCTCTCTCACACACACACAGACACACACACACAGAAGTAAGTTACGTGGAAGGGCTGGAGGCTTTGAATTTTCCCACCATGGAATAGGGAAAAGGTAGGGGTGACCTAAGCACATTCTTTAAGTTTTCAAAAAGATCAACGATGTGGATAGTGAACAATTCTTTGAAAGATGTAGGGATAGAGAAACCAGAGGACGTAACATTATATGAAATAAGAAACTAGTTGATGTGGATTAAGAAATACTTTTAGAGTAAAAGCGTAGTGGATGAATGGAGCAGAATGACTAAGGCCATAGTTAATGCATACATGAATTAAAGAGATGGTGTGATAGTAGAGAACGTGCAAGAGATAAAGCCTCACGAGTGTAAAACTCCTTCCTTTTACAGTACAATTATGTAATTACACACATGCACACACACACACACACACATGCACACACACAAACCTGAATATGTTTACATATTATGCAAAGGTAATGAGGGAAGTGAAAAGCAAGGATGATCGCATCAGCTTAGAAGGTGATCTAAATAGACTCCAAAGATGGTCTGAAACATGAAACATTGTCCTAAGCAAATGTAGAGGTATGAGGTTGGAATAAGGTGAAAGATGGTCACATTATTATGATCTAGCAGGAAATAAGCTTCAGGATTCTATGTGTGAGAAGGACTTGGAAGTCATCCTCATCCCCATCCTGCCATCAGAGTCCCAGAAGGCTGGATGAATTGCTTATATCTGGCTTGCCATAAAGCATTTGACATTTTACTGCATGGGAGGCTCATCAAGATGCTTGATGCTAAGCAGGAATAATGGGGAAACCTCTTTAAGGAGTTGAAGATTATTTCAGTGGAAAGGATGGATGTCAGATGAGCCCTCTCAAAATGGGTTGAAGTCATTAGTGGTGTGCCAGAAGTATCTGTTCTTGGATCATTATTATTCATGATTTACAAGAATGACTTGCCAGAAGGTATGGATTCCTACATGAATACATTTGTAGCTGGTGCAGAGGCCATAAGGGAAGTGAACAGTGAGGAGAATTGCATCCTCTTAAAAAGATACTTAGTCAGATTCCAAAGCTTGTCTGATACATGGTTGATGAAATTCAACTCAAGTAAATTTGAAGTAATGAAGAATTGATATAGTGAAGGAAGGCCTCAATACAGGTATTATCTAGCTGGAAATATGCCTCAGCAGTTTGTGTGAGAGGGACTGGGAAGTTAACATCATTATTAACCTGTTCTCTGAATCCTACATCAGAGTAAAAGAGACAAACTGTCTGCTGGCAAATGCTAGAACAGCATTCAGAAAGAGTATATAGATAATGATATAATCAGCAAGCTGTCCACTTCAAATGTTAGGCCAAAACTAGAGTTTCCTTCTCATTTTTAGTAATCACCCACAAATAAGTATTAACGGCTAATAGAAAAGGTGCAGAGAGGAACAACAAGTTTTCTTCCAGAATTAAGAATGCTGAGTTACAGGGAAATGCTGGAGGTCCACCACAGAGGAAAGAATAAATGGGAATGACCTGCACATCCTTTAAGTTTTAAACCAGTTTGATGTAGATAGTCAACAGTTCTTTGAGAGATGTAGGAATAGAGCTACCTGAGGACATAACATTAAATGAAGCAAGAAAATCATTCAATAAAAGTTGTATAGAAATACCTTGTAAGTTTTAAGTGGTGAATGAATGGAAGAAACTGAAGTAGGAGAGGGTATGTGTAGTAAGCATACAGAAATTTAAGAGGTTGAATGATGGAGAATGTTCAGAAGATGGAGTCCCTTGAGTGTAAGACTCTTCCTGTACAGTACAAATAGGTAACTACTCACAAGTGGTGTGTAGTGGTTAGCATTGTTGACCACAAGTCATGCATGCCTGCCTGTAGTTGAATTCTTGCTTCAGCAGTCATCTTACAGTCAACCAAGCTGTTCATCTCTCCCTTGGGGTTGGCTGATAAATGGGTATGTAGCTCAGGCTAGGGTGTGTGTGTAGGAACAGATACTAGTAAACATGTTATGAGTATAAGGTTGAGATAGGGTGATATGAGTGTAAAACTCCCTCTCCATAATGGAACAAAGAAATTTTACACACACACACACACACACACACACACACACACACACACACACACACACACACACACACACACACACACACACATACTCTTATGTCTGTGTGGATGTTATCTCATAGTTATGACAACTGCTTTCAGATAGAGGAACACACACATATACTCTTATGTCTGTGTGGATGTTATCTCATAGTTATGACAACTGCTTTCAGATAGAGGAAAGATATTGTATATTTTATTGATTTTTCAAGACACATTTTAATTTTCATTCAAATGTCTTATGGGTTCATCATTTACCTTGGTTCCTGGTAGTGTCATCACTCAAATTGATTTGAGCCAATCTATGGTTGTCTCAACTATTATCACGCAGGATAGGGGCCAGTGGAACCTATGGTACACTGACCCCTAGCCTGTCGTGGAAGGTGTCTATAACAAGCTCTCATTTCACTTTTGATTGGGACTTTCTGATTACATTAGATATCTGGAATCACCATAAAGTCTAGAGGCTATAAGAGTATGAAAGAGTGCATCTTGGCAGGGTGAATCATAGAGGGAAAATCCTGCTGGCCTCCTCTCTTGGGCCCAGTGAAGAGAGAGCTTGTTACAGATCCCCCAAGTCACCGCTTCATCTCGTTAGTGCATCCGGGTTATGGCAGCAGACAGCTGTGGGGCCTAAGGTGTTGTCTGGCAGCTGCTGGTGACGGGTGAGTGAGTTCAGCATTGTGGTGAGTCACAAGGTATAATTAGTGTTTTCATGTTGGCAAGAATTTCATGCTTTGAAAATAAGCAGCTAAATTTTATTTTTAGGGTATTCATGATTTACATCTTATAGTTTTAATTATTTATAAAAGAGAAGTTTCATTCGGACAAAAACTTCAAATAACATGATAATATTCTTTATTTTCATACTTTACTTTTATTCACAACATAATGCAAAAACCATGATGCTAAAGACAGCTATTCTTTTTTTTTCTTTTACTATTCTTTAAGGATAGTCAGTTATTTGAAAAAGCATATTTCTTAAAAATATATTTTAATGCCGTTTCTTAGAAGTATATTTCTTGATGAAAAATTATAATGTTTGTACTGTAATTTTATCACTAGTTGTTGTTCCTCTTCTTAAGATAGAAACATCTTTGATTTTTCTTTAGTAAATCCATATATATATATATATATATATATATATATATATATATATATATATATATATATATATATATATTATTTATTTATTCATTTTATTTTATTTTGCTTTGTCACTGTCTCCCGCATTTGCGAGGTAGCGCAAGGAAACAGAAGAAAGAAATGGCCCAACCCACCCCCATACACATGTATATACACACATGTCCACACATGCAAATATACATACCTATACATCTCTGTGTACACATGTATATACACACACAGACACATACATATATACCCATGCACACAATTCACACTGTCTGCCTTTATTCATTCCCATTGCCACCTCGCCACACATGGAATACCATCCCCCTCCCCCCCTCATGTGTGCGAGGTAGCGCTAGGAAAAGATAACAAAGGCCCCATTCGTTCACACTTAGTCTCCAGCTGTCATGCAATAATGCCCGAAACCACAGCTCCCTTTCCACATCCAGGCCCCACACAACTTTCCATGGTTTACCCCAGACGCTTCACATGCCCTGATTCAATCCACTGACAGCATGTCAACCCCGGTATACCACATCGATCCAATTCACTCTATTCCTTGCCCGCCTTTCACCCTCCTGCATGTTCAGGCCCCGATCACTCAAAATCTTTTTCACTCCATCTTTCCACCTCCAATTTGGTCTCCCACTTCTCCTCGTTCCCTCCACCTCCGACACATATATCCTCTTGGTCAATCTTTCCTCACTCATTCTCTCCATGTGTCCAAACCATTTCAAAACACCCTCTTCCGCTCTCTCAACCACGCTCTTTTTATTTCCACACATCTCTCTTACCCTTACATTGTTTACTCGATCAAACCACCTCACACCACACATTGTCCTCAAACATCTCATTTCCAGCACATCCACCCTCCTGCGCACAACTCTATCCATAGCCCACGCCTCGCAACCATACAACATTGTTGGAACCACTATATATATATATATATATATATATATATATATATATATATATATATATATATATATATATATATATTTCTTTCAAACTATTCGCCATTTCCCGCATTAGCGAGGTAGCTATATATATAAACAATAATAAGAGTGTGATTGAGAGAGCAGAAGAAGGTGTATTGAAATGGTTTGGTCACATGGAGAGAATGAGTGAGGAAAGATTTACAAAGAGGATATATGTGTTAGAGATGGTGGGAATGAGGAGAAGTGGGAGACCAAATTGGAGGCGGAAGGATGGGATGAAAAAGTTTTTGAGTGATCGGGGCCTGAACATGCAGGAGGGTGAAAGGCGTGCAAGGAATAGAGTGAATTGGAATGATGTGGTATACCGGGGTCGATGTGCTGTCTGTGGATTGAACCAGGACATGTGAAGCGTCTGGGGTAAACCATGGAAGTTTTATGGGACCTGGATGTGGAAAGGAAGCTGTGGTTTCGGTGCATTATTACATGACAGCTAGAGACTGAGTGTGAACGAACGTGGCCTTTGTTGTATTTTCCTAGCGCTACCTCACGTGCATGCAGGGGAGGGGGGTGTCATTTCATGTGTGGCAGGGTGGCGATGGGAATGAATAAAGGCAGCAAGTATGAATTATGTACATGTGTATATATGTATATGTCTGTGTATGTATATATATGTATACGTTGATATGTATAGGTATGTATATGTGTGTGTGTGAAGGTGTATGTATGTACATTTGTATGTAGGTGGGTTGGGCCATTCTTTCGTCTATTTCCTTGCGCTACCTCGCTAACGCGGGAGACAGCTACAAAGTAAAATAATGAATGAAATGGATGAATAAATATATGTATATATATATATATATATATATATATATATATATATATATATATATATATATATATATATACATATATGTATATATATATATATATATATATATATATATATATATATATATATATATATATATATATATATATATATATATATTTTATATATATATGTATGAGGATTTGAAATAAGAAAGTTCTTTTCTGAAAGAATTAGTTAAATGTGAAATAGATATCACTGTACATTGAATTTTTAGAGGGCAGTAAATACCTATTAAGTGTTTATATAAAAGTGAGAGTGTGTGATCATTCTTATAAGGCTGTATTCCAAAACAGAACTCTTTAAAGAACTGCCAAGCCGTCCATATGCTGAAACCTCTGTATATTCAGAATGGGGATTATGCTTATGTTAGATGCATAGAGTATCATCCTCATATATGGCTTGTGGTAACAGCATTGTAATTCTTACTTCAACCAAAGCTTTATGGTGTTTGCTCTTACAGCTGTGCAGCCTCTCAGAGTTCTGTCATTGTATATGCCACTCACTGATCTGTTATTTCCTTGTGTTCCCTAAAAACCCCTTTAGGAACAGTTCAAGGAAGCTGCACCTGTAAGGCCACAGTTTGGACTCAAGATGCTGCAGAAAATGGGATGGTCCCCTGGTGAAGGGTTGGGTAAGAACAAGGAAGGAACAATTGAGCCTCTGATGCTGGATGTGAAGATGGACAAAAAAGGTTAATGTTCCTTTATTGTTATTTATTGCAGTTTCCAATTTTAGGGATTCATTGTTTCTTACCTATGGATTGAACCCTTTTAGTGTCTGGAAGGACGTTTGCTTTTTGGGAGTTTAAACAACTTTTTATCCATCAAAATGAGATATATCTATGACGATTCATTCACCTCTGACCATCTTAAGGTATATGAGGCTGGCAGATCTCATTCACAGGACAGCAATTATACCTGACCAGATTTCTGATATCATTGCATGGAGATGAGGTGATACAAAGCCACCATCCACCCCAATTCATTTTCACTAGCTCACGGGGGCTATGACCAATGCCTAACATTGGCTTTTCATTTTTGTTTCTGGCCTTGAGAGGTGTAAAATGGGGATCGTTGTCTTTTATTCCTTGGCTGTCCATGATTTTATTCATAAGTACTTTGTTGTAACAAGGGAACTATTATACCTGGTGACCAAAAATGCCAGCATCAGTTTCCACAGTGTGGAAGCAACCTTAAACTTTGTTTTGATGGGTCTGCTTAACCACTACTTTTTCCTTTTAGATTAGAATGACTCACGATCTTTCCTTTTAAATCAAAAGAAATTTCAAAAATTAATATTGACCCAGTGGAAAGTTTCTGCAGTATTTTGCATAATGTGTGCAGACTGTAAGTCTGGATGTGAAAGGTACTTATTGATGTGCTGATTTATACTAGAATGAAGAAATGTAGTTTTTATGCCGGCTGCTCAGAGTGATGATTTTTGGGTTTAGTGTATTGTCAGATTTAATTAGGATTTGTGGAACAGACCTCTGCTGCCATCCAGTAGACAAGGACTTAGTTTACAATACAAGCACCTTAGCTCTTTGTGTCAACCCTCATCTTATGGACTTATTATCTCAGGATGCTTTTTCAGCAAAGTTGGGGTTTTAGTATGTACAGCTTATGTTAACCAGGTGTTCCAGATGTTAACAGTTACCCCATAACACAGGAGCAACCGCTACCTTGATATATTGAAGAAGCAGTGTGGTGTTGAGGTTACCTGTTTTTGTTTAGTCGTTAGTTAACAATTAAGTTTTCTCTTCTAATTGTCTGAAGAGATAAAGGGGGTCATTTTGAGTCTAGCAACAAGAGATTTCTAATTTCAGTGGACCATGAATAGTTTTAGGGTGTTTGAGTGCATAGTAAGAAATGGTACCAGTAAGAAATCAGTGATTGTGGATGGGTGGTAGCTTGGCACTACCACATTCCATTCTGTAATGGTCGAAATTTAGTGTTAGCCCTAATTTCCAGAACAAATTCTTGAGATGAAGTAGTTTCCACTTTGAATGTTGGCATGGTTTATTATGATTCTGATTCTTTTAATTTACTCTTAGGCTGTTTCTTTTATTCTTTGCTTGGAAGGTTTTGATCTGGCTGATCCTGGAAAGATTCACATCCACCTAGCTATTTGCTTACAATGGGTCATGTTATGTGATGAGGAGTGCCTGCCTAATGACATATTAGTTAGACATCTGTCCAGAAGGAACTGGTCTCCTTTTCCCTATCCCATATTTCTTTTTCAGTCTCTCTGACCAGTGGCAGATTTAACATGGGGCTGATTATGCTGCAGTCCAAGAGCCACCAAGAATCACGGGCTCACAAAACATGGGCCCAGCAGAGAACATAGGCCCACCAGAGAATAAAGACCCAGCAACCAACATAGGCCCAATCAAATATATTAATTGCATGATGTTTGGCTCGTTTATTGCTTTATAATCATTGTCTATTCAATGTGTTAATTCATGCCAGCAAATATGTATTCATCACCACTACAGGCAGAATTTTGCTGAATATTTCAAGTAACTACTTGATGCCACCTTGACAGACCCCTGCAGTATCTTCTCATGAAAAGTTCCTTTTGGCTTTGGGATCTGGGAAAAGATTTGATGAATTTCATGAAATATTTTCATGAAATTCGTCTTAATTTGAAAATCATCTTTAAGGAGTAAAATTCATCCAAAAGCAAATGTTTCTTGCTGAAAGTGAGACAGTTAGATTTAAGAATAAAGTGATTTTGATAGTTTCAGATTTTTTTTCTTTTTAGGAAATCATCCCCTGTCTTGTCAAGACTAAAGGATTTTCTTCTTTTCATGCAAAATTATGTATGAAAATGTTTGTTTTTTGCTCCTCTAAAACTTTAACAAGAAGGTACATTTCTGAGTGGATCAGAAATTTGGTGTTCCTTTCACAATGAGCTGTCTGCTTGAACCTATAATATAAGGATGGTATCTTCTTCGTTGACTGTCTTAAGGAATGAGATTAGCAAAAAGAGTCTGTAGCACTTGACAAACATTTGTTTAATAGTACTTTTACATACTTTTACATAGTTCTGGTTGACCATATTTGTGTAGCTTTGGATATGCTTCCATCAGAAGAGGATGGTCCAGAACCGTGGTCTTTAAGGGTAGGACCTTTCAGTAATGTTCTGAAGGTTTTTTGTTTAGTCCCTTGTCCTTCACATGAATATGCTCTCAGAGGTTCATATGAGTATGTTTGTTGGTGAGAAATGTAGTATTTGAAGAATGAAAAGACTGTTTTCCTATACAGGCAGAGCCCTTTGAGTATCCACTTGTTTCCCCTTCCTTCCCCCTCTTTTCTTTTGTTTTGAAAAAAACTTAGTTTCATTGCGGCAGTAGGTTCAAGGCACAGGTACCTGTAATAAATCAGTGATTGTGGAGGGGTGGTAGCTTGGCACTACCACATTCCATTCTGTAATGGTCGAAAGGGATGACTCCTCTTGGAAACAACTTGTTATGGGGGATGAAATGTTTTGAGGCAAGTGCTTTTACAGATACTTTATAGGGTAGTACATGTGGTAGAAATTTTTTCCTCTATTCCTTGAATATATATATATATATATATATATATATATATATATATACAGACGGCGATGGGGTGTAATGGTGGTAATATATATATATATTACCCGTATATATATATTGTTCGCTGATGATACAGCGCTGGTGGCTGATTCATGTGAGAAACTGCAGAAGCTGGTGACTGAGTTTGGCAAAGTGTGTGAAAGAAGAAAGTTAAGAGTAAATGTGAATAAGAGCAAGGTTATTAGGTACAGTAGGGTTGAGGGTCAAGTCAATTGGGAGGTAAGTTTGAATGGAGAAAAACTGGAGGAAGTAAAGTGTTTTAGATATCTGGGAGTGGATCTGGCAGCGGATGGAACCATGGAAGCGGAAGTGGATCATAGGGTGGGGGAGGGGGCGAAAATCCCGGGAGCCTTGAAGAATGTGTGGAAGTCGAGAACATTATCTCGGAAAGCAAAAATGGGTATGTTTGAAGGAATAGTGGTTCCAACAATGTTGTATGGTTGCGAGGCGTGGGCTATGGATAGAGTTGTGCGCAGGAGGATGGATGTGCTGGAAATGAGATGTTTGAGGACAATGTGTGGTGTGAGGTGGTTTGATCGAGTAAGTAACGTAAGGGTAAGAGAGATGTGTGGAAATAAAAAGAGCGTGGTTGAGAGAGCAGAAGAGGGTGTTTTGAAATGGTTTGGGCACATGGAGAGAATGAGTGAGGAAAGATTGACCAAGAGGATATATGTGTCGGAGGTGGAGGGTACGAGGAGAAGTGGGAGACCAAATTAGAGGTGGAAAGATGGAGTGAAAAAGATTTTGTGTGATCGGGGCCTGAACATGCAGGAGGGTGAAAGGAGGGCAAGGAATAGAGTGAATTGGAGCGATGTGGTATACCAGGGTTGACGTGCTGTCAGTGGGTTGAATCAGGGCATGTGAAGCGTCTGGGGTAAACCATGGAAAGCTGTGTAGGTATGTATATTTGCGTGTGTGGACGTATGTATATACATGTGTATGGGGGTGGGTTGGGCCATTTCTTTCGTCTGTTTCCTTGCGCTACCTCGCAAACGCGGGAGACAGCGACAAAGCAAAAAAAAATATATATATATATATATATATATATATATATATATATATATATATATATGCATTATACGTGGCACCTGGAGACTGAATGTGAACGAATGTGGCCTTTGTTGTCTTTTCCTAGCGCTACCTCGCTCACATGCGGGGGAAGGGGGTTGTCATTTCATGTGTGGCAGGGTGGCGACGGGAATGAATAAGGGCAAACTATGAATTATGTACATGTGTATATATGTATATGTATGTGTGTGTATATATATGTATACTTTGAGATGTATAGGTATGTATATGTGCATTTGTGGATGTGTATGTATATACGTGTATGTGGGTGGGTTGAGCCATTCTTTCATCTGTTTCCTTGCGCTACCTCGCTAATGTGGGAGACAGCGACAAAGTATAATGATTATGAATAATATATCTATATATATATATATATATATATATAAGTTTTTATCGAGGATGTAAGGCATGTGTACGTGTAGGAAGAGAGGAAAGTGATTGGTTCTCAGTGAATGTAGGTTTGCGGCAGGGGTGTGTGATGTCTCCATGGTTGTTTAATTTGTTTATGGATGGGGTTGTTAGGGAGGTAAATGCAAGAGTTTTGGAAAGAGGGGCAAGTATGAAGTCTGTTGGGGATGAGAGAGCTTGGGAAGTGAGTCAGTTGTTATTCGCTGATGATACAGCGCTGGTGGCTGATTCATGTGAGAAACTGCAGAAGCTGGTGACTGAGTTTGGTAAAGTGTGTGGAAGAAGAAAGTTAAGAGTAAATGTGAATAAGAGCAAGGTTATTAGGTACAGTAGGGTTGAGGGTCAAGTCAATTGGGAGGTGAGTTTGAATGGAGAAAAACTGGAGGAAGTGAAGTGTTTTAGATATCTGGGAGTGGATCTGGCAGCGGATGGAACCATGGAAGCAGAAGTGGATCATAGGGTGGGGGAGGGGGCGAAAATTCTGGGGGCCTTGAAGAATGTGTGGAAGTCGAGAACATTATCTCGGAAAGCAAAAATGGGTATGTTTGAAGGAATAGTGGTTCCAACAATGTTGTATGGTTGCGAGGCGTGGGCTATGGATAGAGTTGTGCGCAGGAGGATGGATGTGCTGGAAATGAGATGTTTGAGGACAATGTGTGGTGTGAGGTGGTTTGATCGAGTGAGTAACGTAAGGGTAAGAGAGATGTGTGGAAATAAAAAGAGCGTGGTTGAGAGAGCAGAAGAGGGTGTTTTGAAGTGGTTTGGGCACATGGAGAGAATGAGTGAGGAAAGATTGACTAAGAGGATATATGTTTCGGAGGTGGAGGGAACAAGGAGAAGAGGGAGATCAAATTGGAGGTGGAAAGATGGAGTGAAAAAGATTTTGTGTGATAGGGGCCTGAACATGCAGGAGGGTGAAAGGAGGGCAAGGAATAGAGTGAATTGGAGCGATTTGGTATACCGGGGTTGACGTGCTGTCAGTGGATTGAATCAAGGCATGTGAAGCGTCTGGGGTAAACCATGGAAAGCTGTGTAGGTATGTATATTTGCGTGTGTGGACGTATGTATAAACATGTGTATGGGGGGGGGTTGGGCCATTTCTTTCGTCTGTTTCCTTGCGCTACCTCGCAAACGCGGGAGACAGCGACAAAGTATAATAAATAAAAAAGTAAATAAATAGGGGAGAAAGAATACTTCCCACGTATTCCCTGCGTGTCGTAGAAGGCGACTAAAAGGGAAGGGAGCGGGGGGCTGGAAATCCTCCCCTCTCAATTTTTTTTTCTTTTTTATTTTCCAAAAGAAGGAACAGAGAAGGGGGCCTGGTGAGGATATTCCCTAAAAGGCCCAGTCCTCTGTTCTTAACGCTACCTCGCTAATGCGGGAAATGGCGAATAGTATGAAAGAAAAGAAAGAAAGATATATATATGAGGAAAGATTGACCAAGAGGATATATGTGTCGGAGGTGGAGGGAACGAGGAGAAGAGGGAGACCAAATTGGAGGTGGAAAGATGGAGTGAAAAAGATTTTGTGTGATCGGGGCCTGAACATGCAGGAGGGTGAAAGGAGGGCAAGGAATAGAGTGAATTGGAGCGATGTGGTATACAGGGGTTGACGTGCTGTCAGTGGATTGAATCAAGGCATGTGAAGCGTCTGGGGTAAACCATGGAAAGCTGTGTAGGTATGTATATTTGCGTGTGTGGACGTATGTACATGTGTATGGGGGGGTTGGGCCATTTCTTTCGTCTGTTTCCTTGCGCTACCTCGCAAACGCGGGAGACAGCGACAAAGTATAAAAAAAAAAAAAAAAAAAAAAAAAAAATATATATATATATATATATATATATATATGTGTGTGTGTGTGTGTGTGTGTATATTGAAAAAGTAATAATTTGTCATGCTGAAGAATTGAAACTGAAATGGTTTTGATTGTTTTCATCTTAGCTTTAATAGTAAATTTTGTCTCAAGGTAATATTTTTTAACTCCTTTGCAGGATTTCATGCTCAAGAAGAAGTCACTCCAAAGAAGCAGCCAATACCATTGGCAAAGGATCTTGCTGGTAAGCTGTATTAAACAATATTGTGGCTAGAATTATAGTAAGTAGCTGGATAGCAAGTGTGCACTGGGGTATTTGGAGTCTCTGCCCTTCGCCAGCCTGTAGGCTTGGGGTCTCCAGTTCTGCAAAATCATTTCTGATAAAAGGTGCATATCTTTCAACTCTACTCACTCCATAGAAATGGGAACAGACTCCACTTTGTGTATGTACTCTTCCTTGAAAATCACTTCAAATAACCTGTCTCTTTTCACTGCTAAAACATCTACTTTTGAATTTCCCCTTTTGTACACCTTCCCAGTCTCAGACACCAACTTTTGTAGTTTTTTACTCAAATCTGCCACCACCACTGTATCATCAGTAAGCAACTGCCGCAGACCCACCTTCATCTGGAACCACTCGCCCTCCTTTCTACTTACTCAAACACATGCCATAACCTCTTGGAACAAAAATACTCAGTGCTTCTTATATCTTTCTTCCTTCACCTGTGCATAACACCTTCCACTGAGCATCTGTATCACCCCTATTATATGTTTTTTGTAGATCTATAAATGCCACATGTAATCATGTATGTGATAATGTTGTTACTAGAAATTCCTTCCTGTTTGTCCTTTTCTTCCCATCATTAGAAGACAGCAGATTCTTATTATGTGGTTATATAGTGGTGTGGGTGGAAAATCAGTCTTAGTCTTATATTTATGTTATGTGTTTGCTGTTTTACTCAGTGGCATTGATCAAATGTCGTATGTATTGTTAGTCTTGAAAACAAAGATAAATGTAAGTCAAATTATTTGGGTGTAACAGAAAAAAGTTTATAAATATCTTGGTATTGATTTATTTCATAATAGGACATGCATCAAGATATGTGCCCATTAGCTTAGTTTTAGTCAGTGAGTTCAGTTACATTGTTCCCCTCATTCACACGTTCATCACAGTAATCATTTTAGTGAAATAAGCATTTGTTTCTGTGATGTGAGATTGATAAGTAGGACTCATACTTAAACCTCCCACCTATCCCTCTCATAACTAATCTCTCCCTCTACAACACTTTGATAGTTATGATTGTCAACATTAGGGATAAGTTTGTGTGTGTGCTGGACTGTCTCACTGTGTCATCAAGCTGTTTGTTTAAACACTTAGGTATGTTTACTAAGTTGTTAGTTGGTATTTGTATATGAAATCACATCCAAATGGAGCTTGTTTTTGGTATGGTGAGGCAGTCAGTTTTCCACCTCATACTCTTCCATGTCACGGAAGCATATCTTTGTTTCATGAAAGATACATTTCATATTTCCTTCTTTTTACTCATTCTCCCACAGACATGAAATTCTGTCGAATTTTTTGCTTCAAGTGCTACTCCAAATATTCCATTCCCTCTGTCTCTAATTTGCATTAACTCTGTCAAATACAGTAAAATCCCAGAATGATTAAATGCAGAAAAGCAGAGTTTGTAATATTAAAATCTCTTAGATAATGATTAAAAATATGTGCTGGAACTCTTTGAGATGTGATTCTTTTGCACCTGCTCTGCCTCATGCATATCAGGCTTTATAGCCCATTTTTGAAGTACTGTAGTGTTGCTTTCCTTCATTGCCCAAACTTTTCCTTACTTTATGTATACATGTGGTGGTCTTCCTCAAAACTTATGAATAGACATGTTAAAGGGGCTTCAAAGAAACTCATAGTCACATATCAAGCAGCATGGTTTAAATGGCTAGCAGAGATATGGAAATAGTATTATACTTGCAGGCCACCAGGCCGACATTTATAATATCGTATATGCTAGGGAGAAAATGTCCATTTCATACCACTGCTGTGATCTGTGTATTGTGTACTTTGTATACAGTGTAAATTATTTTTGTAACATTTTACTACTGTATAGTCTAAATATACGTGATCATATTGCCAGTTTAGATAATTTATAGTGTGATATTGATTAACAGTGAAATGTAAGTGTATTTTAAATGAACCAGAGTGCTATAGTGAAACTGCCATGTTCTTTCACTAGATCCTCTACAACAGAATACCTTCATCACCTCTGTTGGTGAGTACTGTTATTATGTTCAGTAAATAACTTTATTATTAATTCAGTGGCAAAGTATATCAAGCCTTTTTGATAGTACTTGTGGTATTGTTAGTTTTATGGGGATTTTTTTTTCTCTTTAAATTTAGTTGCAAAGTAACAGAGCTTTCAGTTCATCAAAAGGGGGGTATCCTCCAATAAATTTCATTATATTGGGGTTTTACTGTATTCCCTCCATATCCATTTTAACTTATATAATGGTCTACGTGTCTTACCTTCTCTGTCATCTCTGCCCCTTTTCAGTCTCCTCATACAGTACATTTTTACCAATTTACTGATCACCTTTTTCCAATCAGTTTTTTTTTGTAGAATTAATAATGATGATAATAATAATAATAATAATAATAATAATAATAATAATGACAGTAAACAGTGATATCACAAAAAATAGTGATGATAACATTACCAATAATAATAATTCATTATTATTATTATTATTATTTTTTATTTCGTTTTTTTTTTTGCATGTTCATTTCCTGCATGAGTGAGGTAGCATCAAGAACAGATGACAGAGTCTGAGAGGGAAAAATCCTTACTTGGCTCCTTTTTCCTGCCCCTGTTAGTAGCCTTATGTGACATGTAGGAAGTATGTGGGCAGTATTCTTTCATTATTTGTGCCTCCATAGTTACAATGACTGTTTTCAGGTTATTGTCTTTGAATTATTTGTATGCCCTCTAACTTTTGCCACATTAATCTGTTAGTTTCTAATATCTTCCAAGATTAAAAACAGCCTCAAAAGGACCCTGTGGTCTGTTGCTGTTTGAATTCCTTTGTATTACTTATCCCCAGGGATTGTTATTATTAGTAGTAGTATTATCCCAGAACCCCTATCTCTGAAGGGGCTCTTGCAGCTCCAAGGTTGTGGTGCTTCAAGGAGCTGGGAAGTGGTGGACTCTTCTGTTCTTTGAAGAGACTGTATTCCCTTTCACCGATAAATAATGATACAGCATCGTTAAAGTTAACCTTTCATTTGCTGTATACTTGCTCACCTTCATCCATTTCTGGCCCCACCTTGCCCCACATGAAACAGCATCACCACCCCCTGGGTAAGCAAGGTAATGCCAGGAAACAGACGAAGAAAAACCACATCCGCTTGCATCCATGCAAAAGCTGTCATGTGTAATGCTCTCATATGTAACTTAAAAACTTGAATATTTTCTGTGTTTTCAATAGGAAATGATGATTTATTGATCTCTGAATATCTCTAGACATATTTTATCTCATGCAGTACAGTTTGCTGTTCTTTGAGTTACTTAATTATGTTAAAGATTATTGTCATATGGCAAAGTAAAGTGTTGTATCAACAGTTATTCAAACACCCTAATATCTTATTAGCATATCTAGTATTGCATTAAGAATGGTAGTTTTCCTTATTCACTGGTACAACTTGTTAGATGCTGGGCTTTCACTCATTTTGGGAGGGTCAAAATATTATTGTAAACAGGAAAATCTTCATTTCTTGGCAAGGTGGCGGAAAAGTGTGAGAGACACTAAGTTTGTGTACATTAAATCTAGATGCATAGACAGACAAACTATGTGAACATTACGTTTGCAACCATATATAAGCTAAAAACGAGCATTTTGATATATGTTTACAGTAAGAAATACTTGTTTATTTATCTCTAAATATTTCTGGACATATTTTCTCACATACAGTGTAGTATGCTATTCTGTTGTACTTGAATATATTAAAGATTATTATCATATGGTAAAATAAAGCACTTTATCGACAGGAGTTCATCCACTCTCATATCACATTAACTCATCTGGCTGTATATTAAGAGTGAAAGTTTATCAAGGTCTTTGGCACAACATGCTGGGGTCTTATTCATTTTAGAAGGGTCAAAAGACCATTTTCAGTGAGAAAACCTTGAGGACACATCAGTTGTGTCTGCAACTTTAAAACAAGGGATGGAGTGTTAGTGATGGACAATTTGAACAGAGTGAGTAATGTGGCACTTGAGGATATAACTGGGAAGGATAGGGTAACTAAGCGGTGAATGAAAGTGGTGAACAGTTTGTGGAGTTTTGTGTCAAAAAAAGACTAGACATTGTGGTTTGATAAGAGGGAAATACATAAGTATACGTGGGTGAGTAGTTTAGATGGAGTGCAGACATCATTGAATTATGCACTAACTGATAGGGGGCTCTGGTCTTGGTGCATTATATGTGACAGCTTGAGAGTGGATGTGAGCAAACAAGGACATTTCTTCATCTGTTCCTGGCACTAGCTTACTATTATGGGAAATGGCAAACGTGTGAAACAACTTAATGATAAGTTTGCAAAAGAGACTCTTGGATGTTTATGTGCTGGGAGGAGCAGCTGGTGGGATTCCTGATGACTGCTTTGGGGAGGCAAGGGTGCAGGCTTATTGAGGGTTTAGAAAAAGAGGAAATTATGTACATGGGAAGAGGGTAGCAAAAGTGAGTGAGCTTGGTAGAGGGGCTTTTGTGAAGAGGGACCATGAAAGACTAAGAATAGCATGGCAAAAGATAAAATTAAATGAAGCTAGGGGAGTGGATGATGAGTTGAGGATATTTAGGAAAGATGTGTTTACATGTGTTAGAAATGTGTTTGACTTGCGATAAGTGGAACATGGGCATGTGAATAAAGGTTGTGAGTGGTGGAATGAGGAAGTCAAATTGCTAGTGAAAGAGAAAAAGTAGTTGTTTGGGAATTATTTGTAGGGAAGGAGTGCAAGGGGTTAGATTTATAAGAGAAAGCTGCTGGGGGTCAAGAGGAAGACACAGGGGCTTAAGAAAGCAAATGAGAGTTTGGATGAGTGAGTATCAGCAAATGTCAGGGAGAACTGATGGTAGGATGAAAACAAGTGAACAAGTGGGAACTTCAATGAAAGGGGGCAGATGGGGAGGTGTCAGCTGGAAGAGATGAGATGAAGAAGAGGAGAAGGATTGAGTATTTCAAGGAAATGTTGAATTTGTTTGACGATAGGGTGGCAGATGTGGGGTCTTTTGTCTTTGGAGAAGTGCAGGGCAAAGAGTCATTGGTTTGATGAAAAGAGAAGAAGTGGTGAAAGCCTCCCATAAAGTGCAGTGTGGCAAAGCAGCTGGAGTGGATGAGATTGGACTTGAATTTCTTAAGAAAAGGATCGACTGTATTGTTGACTGGTTAGTTAGGATTTTCAGTGTATGTATGGATTATGGTGAGGTGCATGGGGATTGGAGGAAAGCTTTTGTATAAAGGCAAGGAGGACAAAAGTGAATGTTCAAATTTCAGAGGTATAACTTTGTTGAGTACACCTGGTAAGGGAGAGTAATGATTGAAAGGGTGGTATCATGCACAAAACATCAGCCTTGGGAGGAACAGTGTGGTTTCAGGATTGGTTAAGGATGTGTGGATCAGATGTATGATTTGACAAATTTGTGTAAAAAATACCTAGATGAATAGAAGGGTATGTATGTGGTACTTATGGATTTGGAGAGATCGTTTGATAGGGTTGATAGAGATGTTTCATGTGGAAGGAAAGTTATCAGAAGTGAGGAGTTTGAATTTAGAGAGTAAGGTGTGCATGCAGTAGGAGGAGAGGAGGATGAGTGGTTCCAGGCAAAAGTAGGCCTGCAGCTGTTAAATCTCTCCACCTATAATTTGTTGAGGGAAGTAAAAGCAAAGATTTCAGGGAGAGGAGTGGGTCTGCAGTCTGTTAGAGGATGGGTTGACCTGGGAGGTGTCTGTTTTTATTTGCTGTTGAGAAGTGTGAAACTGTACAAGTTTGTTTCTAAGTTTGGGAGAGTGTGTGAAAGTAGAAATGTGAATAAAAGCAAGGTTATTAGGGTAACTAGTGGAAAGAGACATCAGTTGGAGTGTGCATTTGAATGGAGAGAACATAGAGGAAGTGAAGTGTTTTAGATGCCTGGGAGTGGACATGGCAGCAAATGGAACAATGGGAGTGAAAGTGAGCCATAGGGTGGGTGAGGTTAAAGATCCAGGGTACATTGAGGAATCTGTGGAAAGAGAGGTCACTGTCTGTGAGAGCAAATATGGATTTGTTTGATGGTGTGATACCCCTGATGGTGTTGTATGGATGTGAGCCCTTGTTGACCGTGTACAGAAGAGGGGTGAATTTGTTGGAAATTAAAAGTTTGAGGACAGTATATAGTGTGACAAGGGTTGATTGGATAAGAAATGATAGGGTAAGCAAGAGGTGTGGATGTAAGAGGAATGTGGACGAGAGGACTGAGGAGGATGTGCTGAATTGTTTTGGACAAATGGATAGGATAATTAATAGGGTATATATATGTTGTAAGGATAGTTAATAGGATTTATATGTTGTAAGTGGAGGAAATAAGGAGAATGAGGGGACTGAATTGGAGATGGAAGGGTGGAGTGAAAGGGGCTTTGACTGTTTGAGGCCTGAACACCCAGGAAGGTGTGAGGAGTGAAAGGGATAGAGCAGACTGGAGCATTGTGGTATTCCAAGGATGGTATTCTGTCTGTGAGCTGAACCAGGGCATACAAAGTGGTTAGGGAAAACCATGAAAAGGTCTTTGGGTTTAGTTGTTGAAAGAGGACTCTAGTTTTGGTGCATTATACATGGCAGCTGGAGAATTGATGCGAGTAAGTGAAGCCATATCTTTGTCTTTTTGTGCTTCTACCTTGCTAACAGGCCATTTCCTGCATTAGCATTAGGAACAGACAAAGAAATAGTTTTCCATTTAAATCTACCAACAACACCATGTCATCAACAAAGAACAACTGACTTAAATCCCATGTACACCACCCGATCCATAAAAGAATTTGATAACCATGGTGACATCACACATACCCCTACTGCAGACCCACCTTTACCTGGAACAATTTACCCTCCTTTCTTCCTACTTACACACATGCCTCACTCTCTTAACAAGAACTCTTCATTGTTCGTAGCGACTATCCTCCCAACATATAATCACAGCACCTTCCACAAAGGATCTCTTTCAACCGTAATATACACTTTATCCAGATCTGTAAACACCACATACAAGTCCTTCTGCTTCTCAAAGTATTTCTTGCATTCATTCTAGAAATCAAACACTTGATCTACACATCCTATACCACTCCTGTAACCACATGTTCCTCCCGTATGATAGTTTGCTTGTTCCAACTCTCTCAATCACCACTCTCCCTTACAACTTACCTGGCACATTCAACAAATTTATTCCTTTGTAATTGGAACGTTCAGTTTTGTCCCTTTGGCCTTTATTCTGACACTAAATAGGCTTTCTTCAAATTCTCAGACACCTCACCATGAGCCATACATACAATGCCTGCTTGATCAGTAGTGCTACCCCATCCTTAGCTCTTGCCCTCACACCAACCCCTGAATTTACCCATAAGACATTCCCAAACTGTTTGTCACCCATACCTAAAGCTTTGGTTCACCCAGAGCCAGAACATCCAGGTTCCTTTCCTCAAACACACTACCTATTTCCTGTTACTTCTTATTTTGGTTACATCTCCACAATTTAGACACCACAGCCTGAGCCTTTAAGGAGAATAACAACTTCTTGCTTGGCTCCTACTGTTCAGTCTTTTATAAACTGAATGACAAGAAAGGGGTATGCAGCCCCTGCTCCCTCCCTTCTTTGTTGTGGGCTATAGATAGTGTTGTACAGAGGAAGATGGATGTGTTGGAAATGAAATGTTTGAGGACAATATGTGGTGTGAGGTGGTTTGATCAAGTAAGTAATGAAAGGGTGAGTGTGTGTTAATTAAAAAAGTGTGGTTTAGAGAGCAGAAGAGGCTGTGTTGAAATGTTTGGACATATGGAGAGAATGAGTGAGAAAGGTTGACAAAGAGGATATGTGTCAGAGGTGAGGGAACAAAAAGTGGGAGACCAGATTGGGGTGGATGGTTGGAGTGAAAAAGATTTTGAGCAATCAGGGCCTGAACATGCGGGAGAGTGAGAGGCATGCAAGGAATAGAGTGAATTGGAATGATGTGGTGTACCAGGGTCGACATGCTGTCAGTGGACTGAATCAGGGCATGTGAAATATCTTGAATAAACCATGGAAAGGTCTGTGGGGCCTGGATGTGGATAGGGAGTTGTAGTTTTGGTGCATTACACATGGCAGCTAGAGACCGAGTGTGAACAAATGTGGCCTTTTTTTTGTCTGTTTCCTGGTGCTACCTTACTGATGCAGGGAGTGAAAAAGATTTTGAGCGATCGGGGCCTGAACATGCAGGAGGGTGAAAGGCGTGCATTAAATAGATTGAATTAGAACCATTTGGTATACTGGGGTTGATGTGCCATCAGTAGACTGAACCAGGGCATGTGAAAAGTCCAAGGTAAAGTATGGAAAGAGTTGTGGTTCCTGGATGTGGATAGGGAGCTGTGGTTTTGGTGCATTACACATGAAAGGTTGAGAATGGATGTGAGCAGATGTGGCCTTTCTTCATATCTTTCCTGGTGCTATCTCACTCTTGCAGGGGGTGGCGATGCTGTTTTCTGTGGAGTAAGGTGGCATTGGGAATGGTATAGAAGGAAACCTGTTAGAAGCAGTGAGTTTTTATTATGATAAGACTTTCCACCAGTTACCCTAAGTAGCACATTCACATCCAAGAGTCTCCCTTTTGCATGCCTGTCATTTAATATGTAATTCAGTAGTGCCCACTTACCATATGCCATGTATACTTATATACATCCCAGTTTTTAAACCAGATATTCCCAGTTACGAGTCCTTTTTTTTTTTGCAGATAACTGCACAAGCTATTCACGATATCCATTAACCTTACTGAGTATCCCATACCCCTCCAGTTATACCGTCAACTGCCACGTTACCCACTTTCATATTCAAATTGCCCATCACTTATACACAATCTCTCACATTAGAACTGTTGACACACTTATTCAGCTGCTCCCAAAACACATTTCACTTCATCATCCTTCGTATGGCCTGGTGCATAAGCTATTAGAAATAATCACCAAACTTTTCCTAATCCACTTTAATTTTTACCCACCTCGTTGTGGAGCTCACTTCATAGCTCTTGCCCTCGCACTAACCTCTGACTTTACCCCTAAAACATTCCCAAACCATTCTTCCCCCTTACCCTTGAGCTCTATTTCATTCAGAGCTAGAACTTCAAGGTCCCTTTTCTTAAATGGAAATTCTGATCTCTCTCTTCTCATCTTGGTTACATCCAAACATGTTCAGAAACCTCAGCCTAAGCCTTCATGGAGGATGAGCACTCCTCATTTGGCTCTTACTGTTCCATCTTTTACAAACTTTAATTACAAAAAGGGGAGGGTTTCCAACAACATCCAGGGAATATGTGGGAAGTATTCTTTTGCCTTTATTATCCCCAGGAAGATAAATTTTTTGTTTCATATATTTTTTCCATGCCCTCCATAGTGAGAGTGTGCCCGGAACAGATGAAGACTGGCCGCATTTGCTTTCATCCTTTCTCCATCTGTCATGTATATTGCACCAAAACCACACCCTCTATCTGCAGTCAAGTCCCATAGATCTCTTTATGGTTGAACTCTTCATATTCCCTGGTTCAGCCCAATGACATTATGTTGCCCCCGTGTGGCACTGCCTCAATCCTCAGGAAGCTGTTTACATCCGATAAGCAGGACCACAGATCAGAAAGTTTGAGAATACTTTGTGGGTCTTTGTGGGAATAGCAGAGGAATAGAAAAGTAAGTGTTTAGAGTCTTCAATGTGGATGTTGCATCTTGGGCATGGGGATCTTGTAATGTGTTCAATCTATGTTTGTAATGCTGGCGAGATGGATGGTGTCCAGAACACAACCAAGTGAGGATAACTCATACATATCTAAGCTGTTTAGTTACTGGTGGGTGTATGTCTTGGTGTGGTATTTAAGACAAGGTTTAGAGAGCAGTTGTTTAGTTCTTGTTGGGTCATTTTTGTCACTTATGATTTTTGGGAAAGGGCAATCTGTAAATATAGATTAGTGGGTGAAGCAGGGGTAAGCTTTTTATTTTATTGGGTGGATTTTATTGGTTTGGATGAGAAGGGTCTGGTCCTGTTGTTAAGAATTGAGTGCTGAGCATATTGAGTGGAGATTGTATTGGAACTAGAACTATTTTTGCTTCGCTTTGTAGGTATTGAATGTTTGCGGTTCTTAGACAGCTGGTGATTGTTCTGACTGCTCTGTTTTTTGTGGTTTGCAGCTTTGTTATATTTGCTTTTGACAGGGTGGATGAGCAGGCACGGCGGCCGGGGACGGCTCGAAACTGCGCTCCGCACGGGAGCAGGGAGAAGTGGGCTCCTTTGGGACAGGAGGTCGATTGATGAGGTTGATCCATGTAAGCAGACGTCAGCCAGGGGCTCATAGCTCTTCATCATGCTGCTGTAGCTGGTTGTGCCTTCAGTGTTGATCTCCAGTACACAATGCTGCCTCTTGTAGGCGGGTATATATGTTTCTTTCTTTCATACTATTCGCCATTTCCCACATTAGCGAGGTAGCATTAAGAACAGAGGACTGGGCCTTTGAGGGAATATCCTCACCTGGCCCCCTTCTATGTTCCTTCTTTTGGAAAAAAAGAAAAGAAAATGTAATAATGCACCGAAACCACAGCTCCCTTTCCACATCCAGGCCCCACAGAACTTTCCATGGTTTACCCCAGACGCTTCACATGCCCTGGTTCAATCCATTGACAGCATGTCGACCCCGGTATACCACATCGTTCCAATTCACTCTATTCCTTGCACGCCTTTCACCCTCCTGCATGTTCAGGCCCCGATCACTCAAAAGCTTTTTCACTCCATCTTTCCACCTCCAATTTGGTCTCCCAATTCTCCTCATTCCCTCCACCTCTGACACATATATCCTCTTGGTCAATCTTTCCTCACTCATTCTCTCCATGTGACCAAACCATTTCAAAACACCCTCTTCTGCTCTCTCAACCACACTCTTTTTATTTCCACACATCTCTCTTACCCTTACATTACTTACTCAGTCAAACCACCTCACACCACATATTGCCCTCAAACATCTCATTTCCAGCACATCCACCCTCCTGCGCACAACTCTATCCATAGCCCACACCTCGCAACCATACAACATTGTTGGAACCACTATTCCTTCAAACATACCCATTTTTGCTTTCCGAGATAATGTTCTCGACTTCCAAACATTCTTCAAGGCTTCCAGAATTTCCGCCCCCTCCCCCACCCTATGATTCACTTCCGCTTCCATGGTTCCATCCACTGCCAGATCCACACCCAGATATCTAAAACACTTTACTTCCTCCAGTTTTTCTCCATTCAAACTTACCTCCCAATTAACTTGACCTTCAACCCTACTGTACCTAATAACCTTGCTCTTATTCACATTTACTCTTAACTTTCTTCTTTCACACACTTTACCAAACTCAGTCACCAGCTTCTGCAGTTTCTCACATGAATTAGCCACCAGCGCTGTATCATCAGCGAACAACAACTGACTCACTTCCCAAGCTCTCTCATCCACAACAGACTGCATACTTGCCCCTCTTTCCAAAACTCTTGCATTCACCTCCCTAACAACCCCATCCATAAACAAATTAAACAACCATGGAGACATCACACACCCCTGCTGCAAAGCTCCATTCACTGAGAACCAATCACTTTCCTCTCTTCCTACACGTACACATGCCTTACATCCTTGATAAAAACTTTTCACATCTTCTAACAACTTACCTCCCACACCATATATTCTTAATACCTTCCACAGAGCATCTCTATCAACTCTATCATATGCCTTCTCCAGATCCATAAATGCTACATACAAATCCATTTGCTTTTCTAAGTATTTCTCACATACATTCTTCAAAGCAAACACATGATCCACACATCCTCTACCACTTCTGAAACCACTCTGCTCTTCCCCAATCTGATGCTCTGTACATGTCTTCACCCTCTCAATCAATACCCTCCCATATAATTTACCAGGAATACTCAACAAACTTATACCTCTGTAATTTGAGCACCCACTCTTATCCCCTTTGCCTTTGTACAATGGCACTATGCAAGCATTCCGCCAATCCTCAGGCACTTCACCATGAATCATACATTAAATAACCTTACCAACCAGTCAACAATACAGTCACCCCCTTTTTTAATAAATTCCACTGCAATACCATCCAAACCTGCTGCCGTGCCGGCTTTCATCTTCTGCAAAGCTTTTACTACCTCTTCTCTGTTTACCAAATCATTTTCCCTAACCCTCTCAATTTGCACACCACCTCGACCAAAACCCCCTATATCTGCCACTCTATCATCAAATACATTCAACAAACCTTCAAAATACTCACTCCATCTCCTTCTCACATCACCACTACTTGTTATCACCTCCCCATTTGCCCCCTTCACTGAAGTTCCCATTTGCTCCCCTGTCTTACGCACTTTATTTACCTCCTTCCAAAACATCTTTTTATTCTCCCTAAAATCTAATGATACTCTCTCACCCCAACTCTCATTTGCCCTCTTTTTCACCTATTGCACCTTTCTCTTGACCTCCTGCCTCTTTTCTTTTATACATCTCCCACTCATTTGCATTTTTTCCCTGCAAAAATCGTCCAAATGCCTCTCTTCTCTTTCACTAATAATTTTACTTCTTCATCCCACCACTCACTACCCTTTCTAATCAACCCACCTCCCACGCTTCTCATGCCACAAGCATCTTTTGCGCAAGCCATCACTGCTTCCCTAAATACATCCCATTCCTCCCCCACTCCCCTTACCTCCTTTGTTCTCACCTTTTTCCATTTTGTACTCACTCTCTCCTGGTACTTCCTCATACAAATCTCCTTCCCAAGCTCACTTTCACCACTCTCTTCTCCCCAACATTCTCTCTTCTTTTATGAAAACCCCTACAAATCTTCAACATCGCCTCCACAAGATAATGATCAGACATCCCTCCAGTTGCACCTCTCAGCACATTAACATCCAAAAGTCTCTCTTTCGCGCGCCCATCAATTAACACGTAATCCAATAACACTCTCTGGCCATCTCTCCTACTTACATACGTATACTTATGTATATCTCGCTTTTTAAACCAGGTATTCCCAATCACCAGTCCTTTTTCAGCACATAAATCTACAAGCTCTTCACCATTTCCATTTACAACACTGAACACCCCATGTATACCAATTATTCCCTCAACTGCCACATTACTCACCTTTGCATTTAAATCACCCATCACTATAACCCGGTATTGTGCATCAAAACTACTAACACACTCATATCTATATTGTCCTTGGGGACAGGGGAGAAGGAATACTTCCCACATATTCCTGCATGTCGTAGAATGCGACTAAAAAGGGAGAGGGGAGCGGGGCTGGAAATCCTCCCCTCCTGTTTTCTATTTTCCAAAAGAAGGAACAGAGAAGCATGCCAAGTGAGGATATTCCCTCAAAGGCTCAGTCCTCTGTTCTTAACGCTACCTCACTAATGCGGGAAATGGCAAATATGTATGAAAAAAGAATATATATATATATATATATATATATATATATATATATATATATATATATATATATATATATATATATATATATATATATATATATATATATATATATATATATATATATATATATATATGTATGTATGTATGTATGTATGTATGTATGTATGTATGTATGTATGTATTTATGTATGTATGTATATATATATATATATATATATATATATATATATATATATATATATATATATATATATATATATATATGTATGTATGTATGTATGTATGTATGTATGTATGTATGTATGTATATATATATATATATATATATATATATATATATATATATATATATATATATATATATATATATATATATATATATATATGTATTTTTTTTTTTTGCCGCTGTCTCCCGCGTTTGCGAGGTAGCGCAAGGAAACAGACGAAAGAAATGGCCCAACCCACCCCCATACACATGTATATACATACGTCCACACACGCAAATATACATACCTACACAGCTTTCCATGGTTCACCCCAGACGCTTCACATGCCCTGATTCAATCCACTGACAGCACGTCAACCCCGGTATACCACATCGATCCAATTCACTCTATACTTGCCCTCCTTTCACCCTCCTGCATGTTCAGGCCCCGATCACACAAAATCTTTTTCACTCCATCTTTCCACCTCCAATTTGGTCTCCCACTTCTCCTCGTTCCCTCCACCTCCGACACATATATCCTCTAGGTCAATCTTTCCTCACTCATTCTCTCCATGTGCCCAAACCATTTCAAAACACCCTCTTCTGCTCTCTCAACCACGCTCTTTTTATTTCCACACATCTCTCTTACCCTTATGTTACTTACTCGATCAAACCACCTCACACCACACATTGTCCTCAAACATCTCATTTCCAGCACATCCATCCTCCTGCGCACAACTCTATCCATAGCCCACGCCTCGCAACCATACAAAATTGTTGGAACCACTATTCCTTCAAACATAGCCATTTTTGCTTTCCGAGATAATGTTCTCGACTTCCACACATTCTTCAAGGCTCCCAGGATTTTCGCCCCCTCCCCCACCCTATGATCTACTTCTGCTTCCATGGTTCCATCTGCTGCCAGATCCACTCCCAGATATCTAAAACACTTTACTTCCTCCAGTTTTTCTCCATTCAAACTTACCTCCCAATTGACTTGACCCTCAGCCCTACTGTACCTAATTACCTTGCTCTTATTCACATTTACTCTTAACTTTCTTCTTTCACACACTTTACCAAACTCAGTCACCAGCTTCTGCAGTTTCTCACATGAATCAGCCACCAGCGCTGTATCATCAGCGAACAACAGCTGACTCACTTCCCAAGCTCTCTCATCCCCAACAAACTTCATACTTGCCCCTCTATATATATATATATATATATATATATCTTTCACTGCTTCTAACAACTTGCCTCCCACACCATATATTCTTAATACCTTCCACAGAGCATCTCTATCAACTCTATCATATGCCTTCTCCAGATCCATAAATGCTACATACAAATCCATTTGCTTTTCTAAGTATTTCTCACATACATTCTTCAAAGCAAACACCTGATCCACACATCCTCTACCACTTCTGAAACCACACTGCTCTCCCCCAATCTGATGCTCTGTACATGCCTTCACCCTCTCAATCAATACCCTCCCATATAATTTACCTGGAATACTCAACAAACTTATACCTCTGTAATTTGAGCACTCACTCTTATCCCCTTTGCCTTTGTACAATAGCACTATGCACGCATTCCACCAGTCCCTCATGTGTACGTGTAGGAAGAGAGGAAAGTGATTGGTTCTCAGTGAATGTAGGTTTGTGGCAGGGGTGTGTGATGTCTCCATGGTTGTTTAATTTGTTTATGGATGGGGTTGTTAGGGAGGTGAATGCAAGAGTTTTGGAAAGAGGGGCAAGTATGAAGTCTGTTGTGGATGAGAGAGCTTGGGAAGTGAGTCAGTTGTTGTTCGCTGATGATACAGCGCTGGTGGCTGATTCATGTGAGAAACTGCAGAAGCTGGTGACTGAGTTTGGTAAAGTGTGTGAAAGAAGAAAGTTAAGAGTAAATGTGAATAAGAGCAAGGTTATTAGGTACAGTAGGGTTGAGGGTCAAGTCAATTGGGAGGTAAGTTTGAATGGAGAAAAATTGGAGGAAGTAAAGTGTTTTAGATGTCTGGGAGTGGATCTGGCAGCGGATGGAACCATGGAAGGGGAAGTGAATCATAGGGTGGGGGAGGGGGCGAAAATCCTGGGAGCCTTGAAGAATGTGTGGAAGTCGAGAACATTATCTCGGAAAGCAAAAATGGGTATGTTTGAAGGAATAGTGGTTCCAACAATGTTGTATGGTTGTGAGGCGTGGGCTATGGATAGAGTTGTGCGGAGGAGGGTGGATGTGCTGGAAATGAGATGTTTGAGGACAATGTGTGGTGTGAGGTGGTTTGATCGAGTAAGTAACGTAAGGGTAAGAGAGATGTGTGGAAATAAAGAGTGTGGTTGAGAGAGCAGAAGAGGGTGTTTTGAAATGGTTTAGGCACATGGAGAGAATGAGTGAGGAAAGATTAACCAAGAGGATATATGTGTCGGAGGTGGAGGGAACGAGGAGAAGTGGGAGACCAAATTGGAGGTGGAAAGATGAAGTGAAAAAGATTTTGTGTGATCGGGGCCTGAACATGCAGGAGGGTGAAAGGAGGGCAAGGAATAGAGTGAATTGGATCGATGTGGTATACCGGGGTTGACGTGCTGTCAGTGGATTGAATCAGGGCATGTGAAGCGTCTGGGGTAAAACCATGGAAAGCTGTGTAGGTATGTATATTTGTGTGTGTGGACGTGTATGTATATACATGTGTATGGGGGTGGGTTGGGCCATTTCTTTCGTCTGTTTCCTTGCGCTACCTCACAAACGCGGGTGTTTGCTTTGAAGAATGTATGTGAGAAATACTTAGAAAAGCAAATGGATTTGTATGTAGCATTTATGGATCTGGAGAAGGCATATGATAGAGTTGATAGAGATGCTCTGTGGAAGGTATTAAGAATATATGGTGTGGGAGGCAAGTTGTTAGAAGCAGTGAAAAGTTTTTATCGAGGATGTAAGGCATGTGTACCTGTAGGAAGAGAGGAAAGTGATTGGTTCTCAGTGAATGTAGGTTTGCGGCAGGGGTGTGTGATGTCTCCATGGTTGTTTAATTTGTTTATGGATGGGGTTGTAAGGGAGGTAAATGCAAGAGTCCTGGAAAGAGGGGCAAGTATGAAGTCTGTTGGGGATGAGAGAGCTTGGGAAGTGAGTCAGTTGTTGTTCGCTGATGATACAGCGCTGGTGGCTGATTCATGTGAGAAACTGCAGAAGCTGGTGACTGAGTTTGGTAAAGTGTGTGGAAGAAGAAAGTTGAGAGTAAATGTGAATAAGAGCAAGGTTATTAGGTACAGTAGGGGTGAGGGTCAAGTCAATTGGGAGGTGAGTTTGAATGGAGAAAAACTGGAGGAAGTGAAGTGTTTTAGATATCTGGGAGTGGATCTGTCAGCGGATGGAACCATGGAAGCGGAAGTGGATCATAGGGTGGGGGAGGGGGCGAAAAATTTTGGGAGCCTTGAAAAATGTGTGGAAGTCGAGAACATTATCTCGGAAAGCAAAAATGGGTATGTTTGAGGGAATAGTGGTTCCAACAATGTTGTATGGTTGCGAGGCGTGGGCTATGGATAGAGATGTGCGCAGGAGGATGGATGTGCTGGAAATGAGATGTTTGAGGACAATGTGTGGTGTGAGGTGGTTTGATCGAGTAAGTAACGAAAGGGTAAGAGAGATGTGTGGAAATAAAAAGAGCGTGGTTGAGAGAGCAGAAGAGGGTGTTTTGAAATGGTTTGGGCACATGGAGAGAATGAGTGAGGAGAGATTGACCAAGAGGATATATGTGTCGGAGGTGGAGGGAACGAGGAGAAGAGGGAGACCAAATTGGAGGTGGAAAGATGGAGTGAAAAAGATTTTGTGTGATCGGGGCCTGAACATGCAGGAGGGTGAAAGGAGGGCAAGAAATAGAGTGAATTGGAGTCATGTGGTATACAGGGGTTGACGTGCTGTCAGTGGATTGAAGCAAGGCATGTGAAGCGTCTGGGGTAAACCATGGAAAGCTGTGTAGGTATGTATATTTGCGTGTGTGGACGTGTGTATGTACATGTGTATGGGGGGGGGGGGGGTTGGGCCATTTCTTTCGTCTGTTTCCTTGCGCTACCTCGCAGACGCGGGAGACAGCGACAAAGTATAAAAAAAAAAAAAAAAAAAAAAAAATATATATATATATATATATATTTTTAATATACTTGATTGCTGTTTCCTGTGTCATCGAGGTAGTGCCAGGACACAGATGAAGAAAGACACATCCACTCACACACACACATATATACATGTATATGCATGTATTTAGACGTACATACATATATACACATGTACATATTCATACTTACTCACCTTCATCTATTCCCAATGCTACCCTGCTCCACAGGAAACCACAAAATGCATGAAAGAGAAAAAAAAACATACTTTCTCTTCTCCTCCACACCTAATTGCTGCCCCCTGCATCAGCATGGTAGCACCAGGAAACAGATGAAGAAAGGCTACATCCACATATGAGCTGTCATGTGTAATGTTCAGAACCCTTAACTTCTTATACACCCTGTGACTCGCTTCCGCTTCCATGTTTTCATTTGGTGCCAAGTTCACTCCCAGATATCTAAAGCCCTTCACTTTCTCTGGTTTTTCTCCATTCAAACTCACATCCCAACTGACTAGTCCCTTAACCGTGCTGAACCTAATAAGCTTGCTTTTATTCACATTCTCAACTTTCATCATTCATATACTCTTCCAAACTCAGTGACCAACTTTTGCAGTTTCTCACTCAAATTAGCCACCAGTTCTGTATCATTGACTAACAATAGCTGACTCACTTCCCAGTCCCTTTCATCCCCACAGACTGCATACTTGCTCCTTTCTGCAAGACTTTTGCATTTACCTCCCTTACCACCTTATTCATAAACAAATTAAACCATGGAGACATCACACACCCCTGCCATAGACCAACCTTCACCGGGAACCACTCACTCACCTTTCTTCCTACTCATACACACATCTTATACTCACCCTACAGCTTACTTCACTTCCACAGTTCCATTTGAGCCATGTCCACTCCTAGGTATTTGAAACATCCCACTTCCTTTAGGTTCTCACAATTCAAATGAAAAAGTTTCTTTCCACTGCTGAATAACCTTACTTTTATTTGTATTTACTCTCACATTCTTCTTTCATACAGTATCCCAGACTAAAACAGCTTTTGCAGTATGCCTCTAAAAGCTGCCATCAGCAAAGAACTTATTTATCATCCAGGACCCACTGCCTCTGTCAGACTGTAGACCTGTCCCTCTCTCCAAAACCTTGGTATTCACCTCCCTCACCATTCTAGCTATAAACAGATTAAACAGCCATGGTGACATCACACACCCTTGCTGCAAGAGTTGAGAAAGAATATTGCCCATGTATCTCCTGTATGTTGCAAAAGGCGAATAAAAGGGGCAGGGGGAAGGCATTGGAAATCCTTCGCTCCTGAATTGTATTCCAAAAGAAGTTATAGAGGAAGGAGCCAAGCTAGGATTTGTTCTTCTGAGGTTCAGCCCTCTATCCCATATATATATATATATATATATATATATATATATATATATATATATATATATATATATATTGCTACCTCGCTAATGCGGGAAATGGCGAAGTTTAAAAGAAAAAAAAAGATATATATATATATATATATATATTTGAAATAAGGGAGAAAGAATACTTCCTATGTATTCCCCGCATGTCATAGAAGGCAACTAAAAGGGGAGGGAGCGGGGGGCTGGGAATCCTCCCCTCCAGTTTTAACCTTTCCAAAAGATGGAACAGAGGAGGCCCAAGTGAGGATTTTCCATCTAAGGCTCATTCCTCTGTTCTTAGCGCTACCTCGCTAACAGGAAATAGCAAATATGTTTGAAAAAAATTATATATATATATATATATATATATATATATATATATATATATATATTCGTATGAGTCCACGGGGAAAATGAAACATGAAAAGTTCCCAAGTGCACTTTCGTGTAATAATCACATCATCAGGGGAGACACGAGAGAAATATAAGTCAGTTGACATACATCGAAGAGACGAAGCTAGGACTTCATTTGGTAAACATGTATACATATATGTATATATATGTATACATATATGTATATATATATATATACGTTGAAATGTATAAGTATGTATATGTGTGTGTATGGACGTATATACATGTGTATGTGGGTGGGTTGGGCCATTCTTTCGTCTGTTTCCTTGCATTACCTTGCTAACGCGGGAGACAGTGACAAAGTATAATATATATATATATATATATATATATATATATATACCAGGGTTGACATGCTGTCAATGGACTGAACCAGGGCATGTGAAACGTCTGGGGTAAACCATGGAAAGGTCTGTGGGGCATGGATGTGGATAGGGAGCTGTGGTTTCGGTGCCTTACACATGACAGCTAGAGACTGAGTGTGAACGAATGTGCCCTTTTTTGTCTTTTCCTGGTGTTACCTCACTGAAGCAGGGGGTAGCAATGCTGTTTCCTGTGGGATGGGGTAACAACAGGAATGGATGAAGGCAAGCAAGTACGAATATGTACATGTGTATATATGTGTTTATGTATTTGTGTGTGCATGGGCATTTATATATATATATATATATATATATATATATATATATATATATATATATATATGTATGTGTGTGTGTGTGTGTGTGTGTGTGAGTGGATGGGTCATTCTTTGTTTCCTGGTGCTACCTCAGTGACGTGGGAAATGGCAATCAAGTATAATACATGTATATGTATATAGTTTCATACTTGATTGGTGTTTCACGCATTAGTGAGGTAGTACCAGAAATAGATAAGGAAAGGCCACATCTGCTTACATCCATTCTCTTGTTGTCGAATGTAATGTACCAAAACTGCAACTCCCTACCCAGAATCAGGCCCCACAGGGCTTTCCATGGTTTACCCCACATCTTTCACATGCCCTGGTTCAGTCCATTAACAGCACGTTGACCTCATTATACCACATCATTCTAGTTCTCTCTACCCATTGCATGCCTTTCACCCTCCTGCATGTTCAGGCCCCAATTGCTCAAAATATATTCCACTTCATCCTTCCTCCTGAAACTTCACTTACTCCATACACTTAGGAATTGCCCTTTTGTATATGCTTACTGGACACCACCCATATTTTCAGCTCTATAAGTATTTATTTATCACAAAACTTCTGCCCAAAATGCAACTTTCATACTGAAGACATCAGACACTTATCTCTTTAATTATCTGTGCTCATCCCACATAGATTCACACACATCTCACTTCAACTGTGGTCTCTCCCAGTGAATGTTAACAGCTTCCAGAGCACTGTAAGTTCTCCACAGAAGGGGATTGTGGGGCAAAAAGGTAAAAATCAAAGGTAAAACGTTTTCAGTTTCATATTAAAACATCATATGGTATTAAGTTTGATAATCTTGATTACATTTTCAGGCAAGCATCCTGTTTCACTTTTGGTTGAACTATGCTCAAAAAACAAGTGGTCTCCTCCAGACTTTGAAATGGTGTTTGACTGTGGTCCAGATCACAAGAAGAATTTCCTTATGAAGGTGAGACTGTTGCTCACAGTTTTTCTGCATGTTGTGAACGAGTTACAGTATTTTCTTTAAGATAGATTATATGATGCCAGCACTGATGTACAGCCAGTTTTCATTAATTTGTCTGGCAATTTCATTTACTTCATGTCGTAAGCTGTACTCGTATCTCTGTATGTCTCTTTCTCCCGATATTTAGTAACCAGTGAAGGACTAATAGTAAATTGATTGAGGCAATTGGGTTAAGCTTTTCACTAAGTTTATTTATTGATTAGTTTTTTTATTAAAATATGTTTTGCCTTTGCTCCATTTCCCATTGCTTCTTTTGTACAGTATTCACAGAACAAAATTCTTTGATCTTAAGAATGTGGTAGCATAGACAGACATTAAATGAAAAGTCACGAGGCCTAAAAGAATTAACACCCCACCCCCAATCAAGTAGCTGGTCACAAAAGAACTCTTCTGTCATAAGGTGGGTTAATATGCATCCTCTGTTGAGTGCATTTATTAATTTGGCTAGCTTTTAGGACTTTCATTTCATGTAGGTACCAGATCAGCCAGCTTTTAGAATTGCAGCTATCCATCTGTAAATTCACATCATTCATGAACATAATATTGCAGCAGTTTAACGTAGACATTTGCTTATTATTTGCTCTTTTAGAGTGAAGGATATTATTAGACTGAAATTTTGTCATGAATATAAAACTTATAAAAAGAGGTAAAGCTTTAAAGTTTTGTGAAAGAAATGTCATTTATGACTACCAAAAGCAATCCTATTAAGGGGCTCTTTAACAAATGTCATAGGTTGTACAGTCTGCAAGCTTGGTTTCTACAGTAAGTTACCATATTTTTTATGGTGAAATTATTAATTTGTAAGGGTATGATATTCCTGCTGCATCATTTGTTTAACTGAATTGAAAGATAATGGTTTAATTTTAACAGGTTTTGTGGGGTATCGATAATAAGGTAGTGAAGAGGATGTTAAATTGGCTTTGTTATATGGAGATTGATTTCATACTATCCACAAGCACTAAAATATCATCTTTAATCATTCATTCTTAATTCAAAGATGAGGAAGACAGGCAGTTGTGTGTGTATGAAGGATCTTCTTCAGCCTTAATAGTTTTATATTTACAAAGATTTTTTTTTGTTTTACTTTAAAAATGTATTGGACTTAATATAGAAGCAAAATGAAAATGTATAGTTATTATTTGAAAGTAAAATGAGGATGTATTGTTACTACTTAGGGCATTACGCTGAAAAACCTCTCAAGTAATATTGAAGTTTTACATTGTTTGTAAGGAAGTTATGAAAGGAATTGCTGTCTTTCACATATTTGGCTAATTGTTCCCTTTCATTGTCAGATTTTCTCTTGATTGTACTAAAAAAAAATGTTATTGTCTGATTTCAGTGTGTTTTACGTTTCCTATCAGTTTGAGGAAATGGTCAGTAACTAAAATCTTTTGGATACACATACACAAGTTACAGATAAGATGGAATTATATTTTTCAGTACTTCTATAGTGTGTAAAATTTACTTTTAATACCTCACATAGAAGTAGTATTAGGAATTTAGCATATTTCACCTATGTTTGTATCGACTTTCAGAAGCGCACTTGCTCAGTTGGATATTAAAATGCTGTTTTGTCTCCCATGATGCATTGTAAGCATGAGGATTCACCTCTTTTGACCATCATAAAACATAAAGAGGACATTGCATGTTTGTTCACAGGATCTTAACATCCATACAGTGACCTACCTATGACTTCATGGTGTGGAGGTAAGGTGGCAGGGTGCACTATTCATTCACTTGCTCATCCTGGTAGTGCATTGTTTTCTGTGACTTGTGGTTTTAGGTGTTTTCACTTTTGTTTCTGGCCTTGTTATATGGATAAATATATTTTCTTAGTGGGTTTACCATGATACAAGTCATACGTTTTGTATTTTGAGAGAGGGAGATGACACCTGGAATCAGCTGCCAAAATATGGCAGTAATTTGAACCTTGTTGTGACGATTAATCCAAACTTCTTTTGTAGTCTGCTCATAGATCCTAGTAGGGCTCTCTCCTTTGAAGAGGGAAGTAAATTTTGATGCATTAAAACCATATCTTTAATTTATGACTTAGTTGAAACCTTATGATTAATTTATATTTTTCTATCCATCTTCCGCTTTTGAAAAGTGTTTTGATTACCAACAGCAAAATGCTTGATGTGCATTTGCCATTGGTCATTGATTGAATGGTGGTGGCTAGCAGCACCCAGCAATCTGCCCTACATGCTGTGGGTAGGTTTCTGGATTATTGTGTGATTTGCAACTTTGTTAACAAGCATCTGGTGATCAAGGAAGATGAATCCTCATGATCAACCTAATTTTTGAGGGTTAGAACAGTGTTTTGACCCCCCAATGAGTATATTTAATCTCAGACACTCAAGAAATCTCTACCTACTGTAGAAAAATGTTCTATTTTCCAGAACTTAAATTTTTGACAATTGCTTTATACTACTAGCATTTTACTACAAGTAATTTGATGTTTTGTTCAAGGTTATGGTGAATGGACAAGAATTTAAGCCATCAGTAGCAGCATCAACAAAAAAAATGGCCAAGGCAAATGCTGCAGCAGCATATCTTCAGTCCCTTGGTCTTTATCCCAGGGATCCTAATAATCCACTATGATAGTTGTCTGGACAACCTGTTTCCCATACACCTCCAGCAAAGATCTGCGTCAATGGATATTTTGTTTAGTATTTCCTTCAGCAGCAGTTTTACAGGGAGTTAATATGTAAATATAAGTGAAGGATGAAAATTTTGTCCTAGTAAGTATCCATAATTACCATCTACACATATCATGTAGCATTGTTGTCAGATATATAATAAGTGATTTTCACAGAATTTCTGCCAGCAGGCACGGTCATAATGTTTCATGGACTTTGTCATAAATACTGTAAATACTTCAGTTGGCAAGTCATTATTGTTGCAAAAAGTGGTACATTTAATGATGGAAAAACTGAATTTTTTTTCTTCTAAGATCTAAATGTAAAGTTTCAGTGATGACTGTGAGATATTTAGTGATATATAGTGTTCAGGCAATAGAATGCAAAATGATTGGGTTCATATTTTCATAACGGACACGATCAGAGTTTCAGTGTTATCTGACTACCTTGCCATGCTAATTCCATGCAGAGTGCACAGCATATATAAGTACACTTAAAATGAACACTATTGTTTATGTACATAATAACTCTGAAGTTTGGTTTGTTTAGACTACAAGGCTTCAGAGGGAATTTGGTTGAAACTGTTCAAGTACCTTCAGAAGCAAAGAAATAATTTATGTTCAATTTTGTTGATATATAAATCACAGATGCATTACAGACCTGTAAAGGAATCTGATCATCACTCTTGATAAATGTGTTGCTGCAAATCAAGGAATTATCTCGATATATAAAATAATATCCATGTTCAAATAAATGTTTCTTGTATATAGTGTTTCTTACTGTGTATATTGCTAAGTGTAGTGGACAGTTGTGAATTTTAATATTTGTATTAAAAATTAGAATCCTTATCATCAAATGTCCTGGTATGTAGATATATAATTTGGGCATAATATATGTATGAATTGTAAAGTTGTATAAAGCTTTTGAAGTGTTCGTTTTTTTCCCTCCTCTGTATTTAGGAAGTCAATCTCTAAGCTATGTGCACAGCTTTCCATAAATATCTATAAGGAGTAAGTCATCATTGAACTTCAGACACAAAAAAAGCATGTAAGAATTTTTAAAACCTTCAGAGAGGACAGTCTTGGCTTCATGATACAAGAAAGGATATCACCAGCCTTGTAAAATCCATACAAGGACCTTTTGGTTTACACAACATATGCCATTTTTAGAATATTGCACAAGATCCATTAACTCCTTTTTTAAAATTTAAGTGGGTTTAATTTTGGAATGCAGTCATCATTGCGATGGCAGTGTCAACTGCAGAATGGTCTAAATCTCCAAAGATTCACAGCAACCAGTATAACCCGTCTCAACCTTTCATCCACTGCCACACGTAGTCAATTAAACCATTTTGTTCTTTTCCATTTTTCATCCCGGTATATCAGGATCACCTTGTGCTGAAAAAAAAAGGGGGTTTGCAATTAATAAACCAGTGTCAGCAGACATTTATAAGGTAACTTCCATTCTCATTTACTCCCAATGTACCAACTAGCCAGTTTCACCACATACCACCTTTGCATTCATATCAAGTACAACTATTCCTCTCAAACCCATTTATGAGATTCAAATTTCTACTGAAATGCTTCATTATGTCCTTAACTTGCACAGTATTCATATTCACAAGCACATTTACATGTACCCTTGCATATTTCACACTTCGTCTTTCAACCACACTATTCTTGATCTCTTCCCTGTAATACCCTCCCATAGTTTGGTTTTGTAATAGCACAACTGCATATCCTTCTTTCCCTCTTCCCTGATAAAGTTTGTTCACTCCTGTCCATACCATTCCTCTCCCACAACGTTCATTAATCATATCCATTTTTACTCCATAAATCATAAGGATATGGGAAACAAACCCATATTCTTATGGATTGTGTGTCACTATTTTTTCATACAAGATTATCCTCGCAAGTATGTATTTGCTGCCTATCTCTATACGTGAAAACTGTCTTTTGCTTTATGTGGGTGCTAGGGTATTTGCTTAATTGCTGCATTTGATGTAAGACATGAACTCTGTGTATATACTGTCCATGCCTGTTCTTACTGCTGGATGAAATATTTTTTTTTATCATTTTGCTTTGTCACTGTCTCCCGCGTTAGCGAGGTAGCGCAAGGAAACAGACGAAAGAATGGCCCAGCCCATCCACATACACATGTATATACATACACGTCCAACACATGCAAGTATACATACCTATACATCTCAATGTATACATATATATACATACAGACATATACATATATACACATGTACATAATTCATAGTCTGCCTTTATTCATTCCCATCGTCACCTCGCCACACATGGAATAACAACCCCCTCCCCCCCCCTCATGTGTGTGAGGTAGTGCTAGGAAAAGACAACAAAGGCCCCATTCGTTCACACTCAGTCTCTAGCCGTCATGTAATAATGCACCAAAACCATTAAAAGTTCCTACACAAACTTCCTTCACTTTTAATGTTATAATTGAATAAATATTGTATTCTAAAGAAATTCTTCCATACATTAATAACTAATTAGTGCGGTGAATAAGTACATAAGAAATGAAGTGTTTACTATTTACAGAAAAATATTTACATTAAATATTTACATTAAGGTACATAGTTCAATCACATTAAGATGTTACTTCTTCAGTAAACACATTACCTTTAATGGGGCTGGAGATACTGTACAAAACAACTCTGAAATGGACAATTGGTGAATTTTACATCAACTAAATACCAAGTTAACTTTTGCAAGCTGGTCAAGAGTTTCATGTCCTCGAAGACCACAAATTAATTCAATAATAAGTACAAAAGGACTCTGACACCCTATTAAATCTTTTAATCAATACTTAGCAGCTGATTATGGTGACAAATTCTGTCAAGTTACAGCCCTGTTTCTATCACGATCCAATGCCCTTCATCTGGACAGCAAGCCACCAAGCATTTTCAGTTAGTATTGATACCAATAAAAAAAAGATACAAATTGCCATGTTACACAGACACATTTAATGATGGAAACATCTCTAAACTGCAAATATTAGGGATTCTCATGTCTTTTGATTAAAAGATTATTGTTTCTACACAAGTGTTGTTAGTTAGGTGGTAAACCAGGGTTTTTGTGTTGAAAAGTTGCATAGTTCTTTACTACCACAAAACTTAAATAATAATTTAACTTTATGAATTACATTAGTAAATTTTGGGAATTAATACTAATACATCAAAAGGTTTCAGTTTTCTAAAACTATTACAGAGAATACCTATTAAAAAAGCTTTCCTTCACATTTCATGCCATAACCAACAAATAACACACTGGAAAAGCCATCACCCATATTAAAGGAAAATTATATAACATATCAATATGGTATAAATCCACACATGCCACCATTCATATCAAATATTTTCCTTTAATACACATAGGCCTTTGATTTTGACTTTTTTGTAAGAATTCACTACGTTCATTGGCCTCTGAAATGTGGGAGGTGCATTTTCCATTTGAAATGGCATGTATGAGATCCTAATCCCTTTACCTGTCAACTGCACTCAATAGTACCCCTTTAGTAGGTCTCATTTAGTCATAACTGGTTAGGCCAATACTATCAATTACAGAAAATCCTCAGTAACTCATCATTCTATACCATATTTTGCACTAACTCGGCACAGCTCTGCAACCATTAAGAGGAAACACGTACCTATGCAGTATAGTAAACCTTCGATTTAACGGGCTAACAGAGGGGAGTAGGTGTCCATTAATGCCAAAAGTCCATTAAATCAAATGTAACCTATGGGCCATTTTTAATACAATATACTGCAGGGCCAACACTCTCCAGGTAAACAAGGTGAGGGAGACTCGCGGTATGTGATCAAGATGCAGGTTTATGCAGAGAGATATCTATGTGTATACGAGAGAGAGAGAGAGAGAGAGAGAGAGAGGGGGGGGGGGGGGGGGGGGTTGCTACTTTGTGTGTGGTGGGGTGGCAACGAGGATGGATGAAGACAGCAAGTATGGATATGTACATGTGTATATGTCTGTGTATGTACATGTTGAAATGTATGTGTGTATATATGTGTGTGTGTGTGTGTGGGCATTTATGTATATACATGTGTATGTGAGTGGGTTGGGCCATTCTTTCGTCTGTTTCCTTGTGCTACCTCGCTAATGCAGGAGACAGTGATTAAGTATAATAAATAAATAAAAAAAATATAAATGTAAATGGATTATGTGCATGTGTATGTATATATATGTATGTTAAAATGTATAGGTATGTATATACATGTGTATGTGGGTGGGTTGGGCCATTCTTTCGTCTGTTTCCTTGCGCTGCCTTGCTAACACAGGAGATAGCGACAAAGTATAATAAATAAATTAATAAAAAATATTTTTTTCATATATATTCGCCATTTCCCAGGTTAGCAAGGTAGCATTAAGACAGAGATCTGAGTCTTAAGAGAGAAAATCCTCACTTGTCCCCCCCATCTCTGTTCCCTCTTTCGGAAAAGTAAAAACTGAAGGGGAAGATTTCCAGGCCCCCCCCCCCCCCCCCCCCCCCCCCCCCCCCTTTAGTCACCTCCTATGACATGCAGTGAATACAGGGAAGTATTCTTAAGTACAAAATTCACTAAAAGAGGTAATTATAACTTGGTGGTGAAGCAAATTGATAGTTGCTTAATAGTCCAAAGTTGAAACTATAAACATATTTAAATACTATTATTTTCTTCAAGAACAATTAAATAATGATTAAATATGCCAAACAAGTCTTAACAGAAAAAAAGTTGCTGTCACTTAGAAATATGTATGGGATTGTCCATCACCATCTCTGTATGAAAAGTAAACATTAAGTGGCAACTCCAGTGAACCAATAATAAAACAAAATTAGCAAACCACAATCGCGAACAAAAAATGCTATGACAGTAACACTGATTTATAGCACATCATAGAATAGCACATACAAAGAATTAATAAATGAAACTAAATTCAATAGCACTTACCAGTTAATATCTTTTTTATCCTGATAAATAGTTTGCCACCACTGTCTTGCTTCTCCTACGAAACTATTCCTCTTTTCTGGCAATGATGTATGAGACAGCAGCTACTCCTGAGAAGACAGGCCAGGTTCAAATATCTCAAACCAGCCACAACTGGCTATGAGTTTTCTTGAAGATTCCTCTCCTTTTAACTTCTGCAGGAAGGTAAAAAGGTCTCTATCCTCCATAATGATAACTTGTCTTAATGGCATGTGGCACTGGTTCTCATCTTTTACCCCCATGCCTAGCTGGTTTTCCATCATTTCCAGCAGCTTGTGCTGGAAGCCTTTGTTGCAACTATGGATATTACAGATAGGGTACTTTTTTCTTTATCTCACTGTTATCCAGTATAGTTCTACCAGTCGAGGAAGCCGACCCAAGCAACTAACCTACATTGGCCTGTCTTTTGTCTGCCTTAACCCTTTGTATCCCTTTCAATTTCATGTCCATCCTAAAAACTTTCCTAGGCACCTTGCCTGGCTTAGAAACACTCACATGCATACCATTTCCCTGACATGATGAGCATTCAGTAAAATGTTCACAAAACGCATGTAAAAAGTGAAAATGAAGATATATACCATGGCACAACTTATACGAGTCTTAGCAAGCTACTGCATACATTCTGAAATGATTGCTGACTGGCTTTGAGGATGTAAACAACTGGGAGGATCCTTTTTCTTATACAAATGTTCAACTGATTTTTCCTTTAATGTTACTACTGTACTTACTACTATACAGTATTAAATGAATACTTTTTCACAGCCACTGCATGAAAATCCATTAGCCAAATGTTCATTAAAAGGGGTATGTTTGTGTGTGTATATATATACACACATTACAGTGGAATTTATTAAAAAAAAGGGGTGGCTGTGTTGTTGATTGGTTGGTAGGGTTATTTTAATGTATATATGGGGATAGGGGAGAAAGAATACTTCCCACGTATTCCCTGCGTGTCGTAGAAGGTGACTAAAAGGGGAAGGAGGGGGTGGCTGGAAATCCTCCCCTTTCTTTTTTTTTAATTTTCCAAAAGAAGGAGCAGAGAAGGAGGCCAGGTGAGGATATTCCTTCAAAGGCCCAGTCCTTTGTTCTTAACGTTACCTTGCTGACGAGGGAAATGGCAAATAGTATGAAAAGAAAAAAAAAAAAAAAAATGAATCATGGGGAGGTGCCTGAGGATTGGCAGAATGCTTGCATAGTGCCATTGTACAAAGGTAAAGGGGATAAAAGTGAGTGCTCAAATTACAGAGGTATAAGTTTTACAGAGGTATAAGTTTGTTAGGTATTCCTGGGAAATTATATGGGAGGGTATTGGTTGAGAGGGTGGAAGCATGTACAGAGCATCAGATTGGGGAAGAGCAGTGTGGTTTCAGAAGTGATAGAGGATGTGTGGATCACGTGTTTGCTTTGAAGAATGTATGTGAGAAATACTTAGAAAAGCAAATGGATTTGTATGTAGCCTTTATGGATCTGGAGAAGGCATATGATAGAGTTGATAGAGATGCTCTGTGGAAGGTATTAAGAATATATGGTGTGGGAGGCAAGTTGTTAGAAGCAGTGAAAAGTTTTTATCAAGGATGTAAGGCATGTGTACATGTAGGAAGAGAGGAATATGATTGGTTCTCAGTGAATGTTGGTTTGTGGCAGGGGTGCGTGATGTCTCCATGGTTGTTTAATTTGTTTATGGATGGGGTTCATAGGGAGGTGAATGCAAGAGTTTTGGAAAGAGGGGCAAGTATGCAAGTCTGTTGTGGATGAGAGAGCTTGGGAAGTGAGTCAGTTGTTGTTCGCTGATGATACAGCGCTGGTGGCTGATTCGGGTGAGAAACTGCAGAAGCTGGTGACTGAGTTTGGTAAAGTGTGTGAAAGAAGAAAGTTAAGAGTAAATGTGAATAAGATCAAGGTTATTAGGTACAGTAGGGTTGAGGGACAAGTCAATTGGGAGGTAAGTTTGAATGGAGAAAAACTGGAGGAAGTGAAGTGTTTTTGATATCTGGGAGTGGATTTGGCAGCGGATGGAACCATGGAAGTGGAAGTGAATCATAAGGTGGGGGAGGGGGCGAACATTCTGGGAGCGTTGAAGAATGTGTGGAAGTCGAGAACATTATCTCGGAAAGCAAAAATGGGTATGTTTGAGGGAATAGTGGTTCCAACAATGTTATATGGTTGCAAGGCGTGGGCTATAGATATAGTTGTGCGGAGGTGGGTGGATGTGCTGGAAATGAGATGTTTGAGGACAATGTGTGGTGTGAGGTGGTTTGATCGAGTAAGTAACATACGGGTAAGAGAGATGTGTGGAAATAAAATGAGCGTGGTTGAGAGAGCAGAAGAGGGTGTTTTGAAATGGTTTGGGCAAATGGAGAGAATGAGTGAGGAAAGATTGACCAAGAGGATATATGTGTCGGAGGTGGAGGGAACGAGGAGAAGTGGGAGACCAAATAGGAGGTGGAAAGATGGAGTGAAAAAGATTTTGTGTGATCGGGGCCTGAACATGCAGGAGGGTGAAAGGAGGGCAAGGAATAGAGTGAATTGGATCGATGTGGTATACTGGGGTTGACGTGCTGTCAGTGGATTGAATCAGGGCATGTGAAGCGTCTGGGGTAAACCATGGAAAGCTGTGTAGGTATGTATATTTGCATGTGTGGACGTATGTATATACATGTTTATGGGGGTGGGTTGGGCCATTTCTTTTGTCTGTTTCCTTGCGCTACCTCGCAAACGCGGCAGACAGGAAAAAAAAAAAAAAAAAATATATATATATATATATATATATATATATATATATATATGTGTGTGTGTGTGTGTGTGTGTGTGTGTGTGTGTATGAGTGGATGGGCCATTCTTCATCTGTTTCCTGATGCTACCTTGCTCATGCAGGAAACAGCGATTAAGTACAATAAAAAAATAATAATATACAAAGCAAATCTGAAAAATTGCTGTGTTATTTGATCACCAACAAAACAATTAGAAATAAATAGAGAATTCAGAAGTACTGCATAAGTAAAATCAACGGGTTGGAAAATATGAACTACTCCAAATGGCTGAAAGAACTGCAACTATATACCCTAGAAAGAAGAAGACATGATAATTCACACATGGCAACAAAGGTATTAAAAAAAATATTTGTTAAACCTGAAAGCCTCTCAACAGGGAAGACAGAGTTGTTAAGTCTTCACGAATACTATGGAAAAATCAAAGAAATATACATGACAGTCAAGCCAGGAAGCTTGAATGATTATCTAAAGTACTGCAAGGAGAAATAAGAAACATGCATGGAACAACTATGGAAACATCAAAATATAAAGAGATGTGGTTGAAATTAGTTATGGGTTAACCAATAACCTATAATTATGTAATGCAGGAGGCAGCAGAAAAATCTACATCAAGCAAGAAGTGTAATAAGCACTTTATGCACGCCTTGCCATTCTGGCTAAATCTCATCATAGGTACTTGTAGGTACGTATGTACTAGCTCGTCCTAAAAGCACTACAACCCTAAAAGTATTACATCTGCTAGCCAATAATTTAACGCATTCAAGAGTCCTTCATAATACTCATTCCACCTATTTTCAACCTCTTTTTTACTTGTAACCACTTTCCCAACTACCTTCCTTACTCTTGTTCTCATTTGTTCTCATTAATTACCTCCTTCCCCTACCAAAAATCTTTCTTATTTTTCCTAAAGTGAATTTACACTCTCTCACCTTATCACTCTTTTGTCCTCAATTTCATCTCCTATAACTTCCACATGACCTCCAAATCACTTACATTCCATGTAGATACTATTGATACATCTCTCTTTTCATTTTCACTGACAATTCAATTTCCTCATCTCCACTCAACACCCTTCCTAATACACTCACATCCCACATCTCACACACTACAAACTTTAGCTGCAGACCTTGTTTCATCTACTCTCAACTTGTGCCAATCTTTATTCAATTATTTTTGGTATCTCTGCACAAAAGGGGCTGTGTCCAAGCTCACCTACTTGTATCCCATACCCTCTTTTCCTTAAGCCACAAGACTTTCACACTCCCGTCTACCACGAAATGATCAGACATCCCACCTGCTGTCCCTCTCAGCAAGTTAATTACAATGCTCTAAAATCACAAAGGTAAATAAGTAAGTAAATATATAAATGTAAATAAACAAATACACAATAAATAAATAAAATGAATAAAGTTTTTTTTTTATACCAAACTGCCTCATCCACCTTAGCCAGGTAACATCAGTAACAAATGAAAAACAAATTAAAATAGAGATAAGAGAAAACACTCATAATCTGTGAAGGCAAATACCACAACTGTGTTTTGCACATCTGTGCCAAACACATCCTTTACAAAATACATGGTTAGGGACTAAAAATACAAAGACATCAGTCCCAGCATCATATAAATGACATGCTGAATACCATGTGATTCATCCTCAGAAGTGTTAACAAAATACACACACAATTAGAAACAACAGATTTAGCATCTTAAGTCCAAATGTGTATTTTTGGCTATTTCTCTGCAAAGTATTGTTTAACAAAGAAATGCAACACCTGTGTCTTTTACGGTATGATGTAAATAAGTGTGGCCTCTAGGCCAGAAATGACAAGCTATTAAGTTCATGACATTAAGAGTCAATCAATTGATACAAGAGGATTAGTTCATCTTTCATTGAAAGACAGCTCAAAATTTTTTACTCCTCACTATTGTTTGATATCCTTACTGACCAAAAAAGTAAAACATGAAGAAAGACTTCTAAAACTTGCAATTCAAACAGGTTAAAAGATAAAGAGTAAGATTTGTGAATGCTCCAAGAAAAACTGAATATTGTCCTAACATCACATTTCACATTAACTGTCATGTAAGTCTAATAGGCTTAATAATTTTCAGATACATGTATTCCAAATTGAAATACAAGTGAAGGGTTTTCCCAACTAAGTAAAAATTTCCTTAAGTCTTATTTGAGTTCTAAATGTTGACCAACCACAGAATCCCTAAAAAATTTCTGTTTTGCTGTCTGAATATTTGAAGACTACATATCAACTCCTTACTAGTGCCACTGAGAAAGCCTCTGACTGAAATAATGAGCTTAGTCATCTGTCACATGAAGAAGGCATAACAGCAAACTGCTTCAGCAATCCTGCATAGTCTTCAAACTTCATCACTGACTTTAAATATAATTCCTACCTGCACCAATTACAATCACAGAAGTGATATCAACACAGACATTTGCAGATAAGCATGTTCTATAATGCAATCATACTTTGAGTTAAAGCCATGTCCTCTTGATTCACTGATACTAAATATCATAAATAAATTTCCCAAAATCTGCATGCACATTTAGCTTTGTCACCATAAAGATGAAATTTGTCTTAAAATGTCATGAAAGGTTAACTGATTGAAAGACCTATCATATATTTTATGCAAATAAGATTATTAATGAATATTAAAGCCATTCCAAACATTCCTCAATGTTTACCTCTGGTCTTTACCCTGACTTTTAGATTCTGGATACACTGTACACATAACGGACATGTAATACTGCACACCTGAAAATGAAAATCAACTAATGCAAATGAATTTCAGTAATACTGATTTTCTTCCCTTATATAAAGAGGCACTTTGTTCATATAAATAGCATTCTTGTATCTGGTGATACACTGAATTTCAAAGGGCCAAATAACTATAGTGTTTTGTATCCCTAAATTTATAATCCAATTATAGTATTATGCATCTATTTATACCTTTAAACTTGTGTAACCATACATATAGTATACTATGTATGAAAAATCTTCAAAGTACAATAAAACTAGATATCTATTTCATACTAAGTCAATTCATAACCTGCAAAATCAGGAACCAGAGCGCAATGTGAGAGGACTATAAGGTACAAAATTGCAGTCATTCTTCAGTCTTCACTGGGCTTGACAAAACTTTCCCTCCAAAGAGACAGCTATTTCATTTGGGGATGCAGGTCATACATTGCAAAAATTTCTTTTAATACAAGAAAATATTTTCTCCCAATACAATATGCTATCATGAATTCTGCTCTAATACATTGTATTCAATTCCATGGCTAACTTGAATAATAGTGGCATAAAAAAATTAACATTATATGATTCACAGTCCAAAATGAGTACTTATCTAATCTGCTAGTTCCTGGTAAAATAAGCTCCCAAGAAAAAGCAAATCTGACACAACACCTCAGTTTTGTGAAATATGTCGGTGATTTGTAAAAAGGAAGGGATATGGAGTGGAGAAGCCTAAAATATGGCGACATATTTTTTTCAAAAAACCTCGTTACCATGAAAATTTTCTTTACAATTTAATGTACTGTCATGACCACAAGCTTATGATCAAAAGGAAACCAAGAGAACTGATGAGGAGAGAAAAAGATAAAAAACCTCAAGGAGTTTGTGTTCATGCTAACCAGTAAAGAGACACTATTTTCTTAAGCCACTCTCAATAATCAGTCAAATTATCCTAAGAGATAAAACCATCATGGTTCAAGTTCATTCATGAGACTCATTATCTTACTGATAAACAGATATAACTACTGCAAGCTGGTATAGATAGGATAAAATTACATTTAATTCAATTGGTAACACTAATTTGTACATTTTCACCACATCAAATGTACATTAATTTGATTTAGGACTTAGAAGGGCTCAGTCATATTTCATGGTTAATTATATCTTAAAAGAAGCCAGCACTATCTGCATAGCAGCTATCCGCCCCTTTAAAACTGCTGTGCCATTACATTTAAATCTGAAACAGCATCTATCCCTGTCTGAACCCTTGGTGGAACTACATCATTCCAAGTATACCTAAAAAAGATGGAAATAATCACTACTACCTACAGAACATCCTCTAAAGAGAATATTTATTCAAAAGATATTACAAAGATATGAATTACCCCTTACTTTTCAACACTCAAAAGTGAAAAGGCCTAAACCACACCACTTAGCATATGCCCCTGAACTGATGGTGCTACTTGTGGGTACAAAACTCAACACTTGATCATCTATGGCACTGGATGCAAATTCAACTGCAGAGGTCCCTTGCCTACCAAAGCAACATCAACTACAGTTCCAAGTATCCATGATACAGATAATGAATACCATTTTACCAACCATGGCACACAGTTTTGAGTATACACAGAATCTTTTTTTTCTACCCAGGTGAGTATTGTGGGAGCCAGGGGCCATTTTCTTACTTAATTTTTTAGCTGGCAGCCATCTACCTTATAAACACAAGTACAGGCTACACACCCTACCAAATATCTTCTGTATCCTACAGGAATTGCTTTATACTGTATCTAAATCATACATATTACTAGATAATAAATACAAGGAGGGTAACATCAGAGAGAAAAGTATGTAGTAGGTAGGGTACTGGAAGGGTTAGTGATGGCTGCATTATAAGCCAGCACTTCAATGGTTGTCAAGTTGCACTTTTCTGACCCAGGTAGCCTTTTCTTTCTGTCCACAATCATACAATCTCTCCTTGTTACACAGAACACTCAACAACACATAACTCACACTTTGTAACTCTAGATTTTCCTGCAGATGAATGCTATGCACTAGCCCTGACTTTTGGAAAACTGGCAAGAGCAACAGATAGAAGCTATATGAAGGAACACTAGACAGGAGCATTATGCAGAAGTAGCCAAGAGGAACATTAGGCAGGTGCATTAAGTAAAAGTAGCAGGTTGGAATATCAAGCATGAACATTAGGCAGGGGCATTAATTAAAAGTAGCAGGTTGGAATATCAAGCATGAACATTAGGTAGAAGCAGTTGGTAGGAACATTAGGTGGGAGCCTCTGGAAACACTGCTACAGTTGCCCTTTGCCAGTGAACTGTCAAGGGGGAGGCACTAAAAAACACAAAATGGCACTGGAGTTCACCAGTTTTGAAGACTCTTTTGCCATGACCACATCCTTGAGGGAGTTCTCGGAGAAAATGGGCATCATAGAGATATATAGTGAGTCTCCACCACTTACTGTGAAAACCCAGAAATATGCTAATGTATACCACAAGAGTTCAGAGCATGCTGTATGCCGCTGAAATGATCAAATCTGTGTTTAAATGAGCAAGAACAATATTTGATATAAAAATATGAAAAGATTTTACAGCCAAAGAAAAAAGTAATTATTCTGCCAGACTGATTTCACAATGTCAGTCTTCCAACCTCTAAAATACACCTGAAAAAAACAATTTCTTATGAAACGAAAGAATGTTATGCAAGAATTAAAAACAAAACAAAACAAGAAACAAGTAATTTAGTCCTCAGCTCAATAAGGTAAAAATATCCAAAACCTGTAGTATATGAGCATTGGTAAGATATCTAACGAACGCCTTGGAAGTAGGGAGAACATTAGCACTTAAAATTATCCAAAATGTACCAAAATAACAGTATATACTCTCCAACTTGCCTAAGATATATTCAAATAAGCATGTACAACAATCTTTGATATTAAATAAGAAAAAGTCCCATAGTCAGTTTTTTCCCCCTAATGCTCCTGCCAGATCAGTCTCCCAAACTGAAAAAGTCTTAAATACTGAAATAATCAAATGAAAGTTTGAATGAATGTGACCTTTTTTGTCTTTACCTAGTGCTACCTTGCGGTGTGGTGGGGTGGCGATAGGAATGGATGAAGGCAGCAAGTATGAATATGTACGTGTATATATGCATATGTCTGTGTATGTATATGTATGGGTATGTTACAATGTATAGGTATGTATATGTGAATGTGTGGGCGTTTGTGTATATACATGTGTATGTGGGTGGCTTGGGCCATTCTTTTGTTTGTTTCCTTGCGCTATCTCGCTAATGTGGGACACCGATTAAAAAAAAAAAAAATAATCCCTGAGGACAGGGGAGAAAGAATACTCCCCACATATTCCCTGCGTGTCGTAAAAGTGACGAAAAGGGGAGGGAGCAGGGGGGGATGGAAATCCTCCCCTCTGGTTTTTAATTTTCCAAAAGAAGGAAAAGAGAAGGGAAAATGGCAAATATGTAAGGAAAAATAATCATAATAATAATGGTCGACATGTAGTAGTTGGTAATCAGCCACTGACCTAGGAGGTATATAAATAGCACTACCTGCCTGGGTATCGGAGAGGTTAGTGACAGCTGCATTGTGAGCCACGCCTCAGTGGATGTTATACTACACTCTTCCAATGAGTTCAAGTGAGTTGGTAGAATAATGTATGATGTAAAATATAGAAAGATTTATGGTCTGTCAAAGAAAACTCAATTATTTCATGTTAGTATTCTCAGCAAAGGCAGTAGTTGGTAGGCAGCCAACAACCAGGGAGGTATATTACCAGTACTATCAACCTGCATATCAGGAAGGTTAGTGATGGCTGTGCAATGAGCCAGCACTTCAGTTGTCAAATTGCACTGCTTTGCCCCAGGTAGCAGTCCTTTATGTCTCACCCACGCATGGACTACTGGCATTCTGTCCTCAAACATACAATATCTCTTTGTCACACATAACATGTGACAAAACTAGCTCACAGTTCATTCTTCGTAACTTTAGATTTTTCTGTGGTAAGCACTATGTGCTACACCTGCTTTTTGGCAAAATGTTAGGAGCAACAGATAAAAGTAGTAGGTAGGAGCATTAGGTAGAACTATTAAGTAGTAGTAGTAGTAGTAGGCAGGAACATTAAGTAGAAGCAGTCAGTAAGAACATAAAGTAAGAGCCTCTGCAAACACTGGCCTATTAAAGGTGAGAAACTAAAGACTAAATATTGATTATAAAAATAGTAAACTGAAAAGCTGTCCTTACCATGAAAAGATATGATTTTTTTTTTTTTTTTTTTTTGCTTTGTCGCTGTCTCCCACGTTTGTGAGGTAGCGCAAGGAAACAGACGAAAGAAATGGCCCAACCCACCCCCATACACATGTGTATACATACGTCCACACACGCAAATATACATACCTACACAGCTTTCCATGGTTCACCCCAGACGCTTCACATGCCCTGATTCAATCCACTGACAGCACGTCAACCCTGGTATACCACATCGCTCCAATTCACTCTATTCCTTGCCCTCCTTTCACCCTCCTGCATGTTCAGGCCCCGATCACACAAAATCTTTTTCACTCCATCTTTCCACCTCCAATTTGGTCTCCCTCTTCTCCTCGTTCCCTCCACCTCCGACACATATATCCTCTTGGTCAATCTTTCCTCACTCATTCTCTCCATGTGCCCAAACCATTTCAAAACACCCTCTTCTGCTCTCTCAACCACGCTCTTTTTATTTCCACACATCTCTCTTACCCTTACGTTACTTACTCGATCAAACCACCTCACACCACACATTGTCCTCAAACATCTCATTTCCAGCACATCCATCCTCCTGCGCACAACTCTATCCATAGCCCACGCCTCGCAACCATACAACATTGTTGGAACCACTATTCCTTCAAACATACCCATTTTTGCTTTCCGAGATAATGTTC